>NW_008352659.1:2596803-2683001 GCF_000622305.1 Nannospalax galili | reverse complement strand
TGCAAGCGACAGCCCTCGGGGGACACGGATGGGGGCCGGGGACGCGCGGGGGGCGGGGGCGCACGGGGCGCGCAGCAGAAACTTCCCACGGCCCGCCGCGCTGCACCGTGCTCCCGGAGCCCGCGGGCGTGACCACCCAGCCTGCGTGCGGCCGCGTGGGGCCAGGGGCTCGGGGGAAGCCGGGCGCGCCGCGGCTGGGGGAGGGGAGGGAGGAGGAGGAGCACGGGAGGACGGTGAAAGGCAAGCAGCTCAGCCTCGGCGTCTCAGGGGAGCCCTTCCCAGCCCCGCGAGCCTCGCGTCCGCACCCCCGCCCCGCAGCCCGCACTCACTCGCGCACGCAGCCCGCCGGCCCAGCCACTTCGCAGCGATGGAGCGCAAGCGACTAGGGATCGCAGGCAGCTCACATTTCAAACTTGCACGCAGGGGTGGTGCCGGTGCACGCCGCCGGCGGAGCGAACGCACGACCCAAGGAGTGGCGCTCCAGCCTCCGGGCGGGGGCGGCAACCTGGCCCCCTTCCCTCCCCCGCCTAGGCAATTATGGGGGGGGGGGGGGGGGGGGTCGGGTCCAGGGGCGCTGTCGCCCGAGGGGGCCGCCGGGAAGGCACAGGCAGTGGATGACTTCGGGTGTCTTCCGCCCCCAAGCGAATCCTCCCGAGTGGTCATGTTAATGAGGGTCTGTGGAGGGGCGGGGGTGGCCCGGGCAGGCGGAGGGGCGGGACAGGCTAGGGATGCCCAGATTCAACCTCAGTTTAAAGGGTTTTCCGAACGCATTAGGAAGGGGGAGGGGGGCAGGGCAGGGCGGCAGCTTGGCATCCTACTTCCCTGCCACAGGGACCCCTGTTGCCCCTGGGATTCCCCGTTCGCGGGGCCCAGGGCAGGGTGAACCGGCGCACGTACGCTCTGGCTCCCCGACTTCGGGGAGTTCCTGCGCTCTACAGCCTCGGCGGGGGTGGGTGGGGAGAGCAGGAGGCTTCTGCGCACAGCCCCGCCCCTGCCGCCCGAGCTGCGGCCTTCCTGACACACCATCCTGTGGTGGCCACGGCCTCTTCCTTCCAGCCTGACCGTCGCAAGAGCTTTCAGAGGAGCTTGCCCCTCCCACCCCTCTGCCCCTCAGGCACCCCTGAAATCCATTCGTTGCACTACCCAAAGAAGTCTGCGCACCCTCTTTGGAGGGTGCTACCCACCTCCAAAACCCACTAGCGAAACACTCCCCCGCTCCCCTCCCACCTGCCGGTTAAAGTTATTTAAATGCGCGCCTAACTGTCCCAATTAGGAAGGTAAGAGAGGCTGGGTCACTCACCCCCAAGAAAGGCAGCCCGGGGCGACTTTAAATTCTCTGCATTTGGTCGGGTGGACCTGCTCTCCTCGCCAGTCTGGGGAACTGATACCCGCCCTTACCCTTGAGGGTGCTTCTCATTGGACACCACCCCCCACCTTCAGTGTGGTGACTTGCCCCTAAGCCTTCCTGCCTGTCCTGCTGCCCGCCACGGAAGTGGCGAGACAAATCACTTATCTAGAAATTATGTTCTTGCTCCTTGTTTGACATAAATCGTTAGCAGGCTCTAATCCCACCCACTGCCACTTGAAATATCACTTTCGGGATGGCATTTGGAAATGCAGTTGTCACGGGCTTTCCCTCTGAGGAGCTGGTTAAATGGATTAATTCCTACTTCATAACTTGCCTTTTTGCACAAGAATCAGCTTCTGCAAGTGAGATTAATTGACATCTCCTTCCTGCAGGGACAACTTTGGGACAGTTGGTCTGTTCTGCAGCATTCCAGTCGGGGCTCACTCCCATCTCTGCGGTTAAAATGGCTTCTTTGGGGACAGCCATTTACTCACTGACACATTCATTGGAGCCTTGCATCTCCACACAGTCCCTCAGGACTTTGGGGCCCCCAAGAAGCTGGGTGAAGAAGCTCCCATCTTTCAGACTTCAAACCACCAGGACCACAGCCCACTCCTCAGCATAGCAGCAGATAGGGCAGGACGCTTGCCAGGAGCAAACACCAAGACACATGAACCTAAAACCTGGTTTCTACTATTGAATCTGGTTTAGCAGCATCAAGCCCCAATTATCCAGAATCCAATCACAAAAGCTCCTGAGTAACCAGAATAAGCCTGCCCCACCCCCATTCCTCCCTTCCCTAAGTTTTGTACAATGACTGTTTACAATTTTAATTTCATCCTTAGTGACTTCTGAGCCACCTAGGGGGACTTGGAGATTCTTGAGATATTTTACATGTACCAACACCAATCAGTGAATTTAGAAACATTACTCTAGGTTGGGCCAGAATTCAAACTGGAACTGAGCAGACTTTATACCTCAAGGGACTGGGACTTGGTGACACTATTCAGTAAACCCTATAAGGAGTCAGCCCCCTACCTCCAGTTCCCTACTTCCCCAGTTCTCATAGGGACCCACCTAAGAAGAGGCCCCAGGGGCCAGAGAAGAGAATTATGCAAGATTCAGGGGGTCTCAGGTAAACCGAAAAAGTAAATACTCTCTACTAGCACATTTACATAATTAAGAAAACAAATTGTTTCAAGAATCCATTCATCAGTTCCCACTGGAGGGTCCTTAACAGAAAATGGCCCCTTTCACCTGCTAATTTCTGAGAGCTTCCTGGATCTCAGTTCAAATCCCTCTCTGGCCCACTTGGTTGGTTTTAGCAGTGTAGTTTGGAGTCAACAGAAATGCCGATACTCCACACCGTTGTTCCTTCAGAAGAGCTTTTCCCTACTTGATCCAAGTTCCAACTCCACTTCTCTAACTTCCAAAGATTTGCTCAAAGGCCTGGGGCTGGCAGCCGCAGCTCCACCCCCGGGCTTGCCTTGATAAGGATCTACAGCAAAGAGCCGCAGACAAAGGCGTCCTGCGCCTCCGCTCACGGGCACTCTGCAGCTCTCTGAGTGACCTCTGCAAGGGGGGCCCGGCCCCGGGGGAATGACTTGGGAGGGAGAAGAAAGGAAGAAAAAGCGCGAGCTGTAGCCCCCGCGCTGTGGTTCCTTGATGAATGCCCGCCAGGCTCCGGAGGCCTGACGCGGGATCAATAGCGGGTGGCTTTGCTGGCGGGTGTTTGAACTCCCGCCGTGGGCCCTAGTGAGGAGGAGCCGCCAATAAATCACCGTGCTGCAGCCCGGAAGGCCGGGCCGCGGCTGGAGTGCCTGACTCAGACCAGAGAGAGGATGTTTAATCCCGCTTGGAACCTACCTCTGCAGGACCCGAAGGAGAGGGGACCACTGCTTGGGGCGGAGGAGGGACCTCTTCCAGCTCACAGATGAGGGGTGGGCTTCCTAGAATTAGTCCCAGGAAAATGGGCCAAGACACCTATCTGAGATGTAGGTTACCCAGGGGTCAAAAGTAGGTCCAGGCTGGGTCACCTTGGCTTTTTGTAGTGGGAGGTGTAAAGGCCCAGAGGGTGCTGCACAGGAAGGAACATCGGCATACAAAACCAAGCTGGCAGGGACTAGTTAGAGGCAGAATGACCGCCCCGGGAGGGGTAGGGTGCTGCACAGGAAGGAACATCGGCATACAAAACCAAGCTGGCAGGGACCGCCCCGGGAGGGGGCACTTTTGGGCACTGGGTTCTGAGTGCAGAGGCAGAGCAGAACTCTAATTCAGGAGGAGTTTGCTGATTCAGCAGGTCTGAACAAAGCTCTTGATGACTGGGAGATGTCACCCATGCGGGCTGCAGCACTCAGCATGATGGTGGAGTGGACAGTGAGGCCCCAGGTGGGTGTCTATGTGAGGGTGACAGCCATGAGCTGGCTCTGCACTTTGTTTGATCCTTGGGATGCATAGAGCAGGTGTGTGTGTGGAGGGGGGTGCTGCACACAAGCACACATACAGAATGGGTCACAGGGCATCAGGCACACAGTCAGCTAAGTCACCTCAAATGGCAACAGTGGGTGTGAGTCAACTCGGGGTCCTGCCTTGGGGACTCCTCCTGGGGCTTCTGCCTCCTTTTGAGTGGTCAGGACACAAAGGCCAAGCCTTTGGATGATACTGCTCCCTCTTCCACTCTCCCTCTTAGCTCTGGCCAGTCCCTCTCCACCTTGAAGATGGAAGGTACAGGTAAGGTTTGGCTTTGGGCCAGTGTAGGCTCCCCACAGGCTCCCAGGAGCCTGCCTACACATGGGGACACAGAGGAACACAGCAGGCTTCTCTTCCTCTGTCCTTACTAACAGAGCTCATGGCCCCTGAAGGCCTGCTGGTTGCTGCTCAGGCTCCAGCCATTTTCCAAGTCTGAACGCAGCATCATCATGGCTCTCTTTGGCTGGGGGTTGTTAGTCACTATGTGAAACAGGCCAGAGAGGTTGAATTTTTGCAAAGGATTTAAGCTACTAGTCAGCCTTACTCTAAAGTCTGCACACTAAACCTCATACTTTCAATGTGGGGCATCAAGATCCAAGAGTGATGCTGCCTCCCTGGGCCACACAGCCAGAGTTGTGACTACACGTCCTCTGTTGTTCCCAGCATGCCACATTACACATGTAGAAATAATTTGTTGCTTTCTTGTTTTTTAAAATTTAGCCTTTCTACATTTCACCCACTTAACATGAGGGGGACTCTACCTGTGACACGGATGGAGAGAGACCTCTATATCTCCTTCCGTCACTATGCCTCATTCCCCTTCCTGGAATCACCCCCAGCACAGCTTCCTCATCTCAGACCTAGGCAGCCTTCTCAGAACCCTGCATTTGGCTTCTGCCCAAATCCTATAATCATTTCATTTTGAAAACAACACCATCCCCCCTGCCCCTCACCTCTACTCAGCATGTCCGAGAAGGCCTATAATTTCCAGGTTATTGGAGATCCAGGAAAGCTTCCTGCAAGGCTGGAGGTGGTGGGGGAGTGAGGAGGGAACTCATGAACTGGCTCAAAATGGCCCCTCAGGTGCCTTCAGTCTTGGGGAGTCACCAGCTAAACAGGTTGTAACTGTATGGGTGCATGTGGATGGGGAGGCTGACAGGCAGGGGTGGGAGCTGCCGCCAGTGGAAATTTCTGTGCTCTCTCTGAGGGACTATGGAGGCAGGGATTAAAAAACCGAGTACTGGATTAGCCGTGGGGCTTTCAGATAACGCTTCTCTGACAAATGGGGTAAGACCACCCAACAGCAGATCCTAGTGAAGACTGTGCATCCAGACAGATTGAGAAGCCACCCTGTTGGGGTAGACTGTATGCAACCCAAAATGTTGAAGTCTTAGTCCCAGGACCTGTGAAGGAAACAGTCATTGTAGAAAATCAAGTAAGATGAGGTCATGAGTGTGGGCTGTAATCCAACATGATTGTGTCCTTGGGATAAAGGGACATTTTGATACAAGGGGAAGACATGAACACCCTCTACAGGGAGGAGGAGGAGGCTGGGGAGACGAAACAGCTTTATAACCCCAGCTAAGGAGCTTCCAGCAGCTTGGAGAGGGCGGCCAAGGCTGTTCCTTCCCTGGCACCTGAGCAGGGGTTTGATCTGCCCCGTACTGAGGTCTTCTGATCTTTGGAATTGTGAGACAGTTAATGTGCATCATTATGGTGTCTGCTTTGGGGACTTTGCTAGTGGCAGCCCAGTCAACTAACACACAGATGATTTTTTTGAAATCTAAGTCGCAGCCCATCACACCTCCAGGGGCTCCAGTCAAGTCAGTCTCTATTATGACCCATGAGACCCTGTGAGCCAAGGTCCCTGTGGTATGTCATTGCTCTGACTTCATTTCCTCCTAGCATGTTTGTTGAGCCTGCTGCAGCCTCGAGGCCCCCTTCCTGCTGCAGACACCAGGATCTACCACCAGGCCTTTGCAAGGTTCAGGCCTCTATCTCCTGCAGGTTCTCCCATCACAGGGAGACCTTTCTCAACCATGCTGTCTCAAACTACAGCCCTCCTGCCTCATCCTGGAACTCTTTCCTGTCTCAGCTTTGCCACTCCAATGTTTCAATTATTTATCTTGTTTAACACGGTCTTCCTGGTTAAAAGGCAAAACCCATGTCAACTGGGACTTTTGTCTTGTACAAGTTGTGTTGACAGCATCTAAAATATGCCCCACAGATGTATGAAGGAAACCAGGACCAGCTGCCTGAATGAATGAGGGAGTGAAGGAATGAATGAATGCACACTGACTAATCACAGACTCCAGAGGTCTGCATGGCCCAGCTACCTGTCTGGCAGAACAGAGGCTGTTTCCTAGAGAGGAAGTCTTTTCTGACAGGAAGCTCCGGCTGGCTAACAAAGGGGCCAGGAAGTGGTGGGTGCACACCACATGAGCCCGGATTCTAATGAATCTCTTCCCATTGATTTCTACAGTTACCTTTGAAGGGAAGGAACAGAATGCAAAGGCAGCTCAAATGTCCATGCTTGTACACTCCTGGGGGTTTTATTGCTTCTCCCAGGACACAGTTCCTATGGGGGTTTCCAGATGGCTCCAAGTCTGGATCCATGTAAGTTTCCTGGAGTTGGGAATGCAATTTCCTTTCCTACTGGAGCAATCTGTCTGTCTCCCTGCATTACTGAACACCTCCCAATATGTGCAAGACAGCCTGGGGGCTGCCAGCGCTCACCCACTCTGTAAAGGATGAAAGTGAGGCTCAGGGAAGGATTTGAAGTCACAATACACAACTGGCCAGGCTGCCAGGCAGGGCCACAACCTAGGCCACCCAGCAACCTAGGCCACTCAGCAGCTCACCTTTCAAATGAGAAAGCTGAGGGTCAGAGAGGTGCAGGGGCTGCCTCCCATCACACAGCAAATTGGCAGTAGAGCCAGAAGGAGAACCTGGCTTGTCTGGAGCCCTAAGTGGTTCTTCCTAGCCCTGCACCTTTGCCCACTGCAGTGTTGTCAAAATCATGGTCTCCAAACTGTCAAGTGTTTCTGCCTCTAAGGAGCACCTGGGTATTAGTGGCCTCTTCTTCCCAGCAGACTGTGGGATTCAGACATGGAGGGTCCACCCTACTCTTCCTTCCTACTCAAAGGGAGGTTGGGCACTAGACCTGGAACCCTTCATCCCCATTCCTCATCCTCTGTGGGAGCCAGGTACCTCATGAAGAGGGTGGGGACACTCCGAGGGTAGCAGTGATTGCCTTGTCACCCAGGTACGTAAGTTGAGGATGGGGGCATCCAGGGAGTACTGCCCTGGCAGGCTTAGTTTCCAAATTCCTTGCTGCTTGAGGTATTAGAGGAGAGAAGAGAGGTGAGCTAGGTTGGGAAGCATGCCCCAACGCCTCAGAGTGTTCTGGGCAGAAGTTTCAGATCTCCTCAAGCCCATGAGGTTTGCCAGGAATCCATCACCTGGTGCCACCTTCCCCTCCTGTCTCAGCTGTCTGGGGTGAGAAGGGACTCTCTGAGGTGCTTGCTCCTTACCAGTCCCATTTCAGGTCCACAGTGGCCCAGGTGGGCCAGCGGCTTCCTTCTCTCCCCACTGTGGTCCCAGGTGACCCCCAGTTCCAGGGAGGGGGTAGGCGCCTCTGGACATGAGCAGACAGGCCACGCAGGAATGTCTGTCTGGGGAAAATCTGAAGGTGGCCGCCAGGGCAGGGCAAGGAGTGGGAGTCCTGATGTTGAAATCAGGATGCTTGGAGCTGAGCTCAGCAGAGCAACACATGCCTGGCAGGGAGAGAGCTCTGAGAGCCTGCTGGGGAACTCAGAGTGGGTCACCATCCCTCTCCGGGCCCTGGTTTCCCTTCAACCCCCAGGAGAAGACATTTAGTATGGATGCTGTACTTCTCTTTCTGACAGGGGGTGCTGGCTTCCCCAGGTCTGATTAATTAAACCCTAAGAAGAAGCATCCCCATTGGGCTGACCTTGCTCATCTCCTGGAAGGTGGCACCAGGCCAGGCAAGACGTCCACAATACACGTCATTTTGTCAAGGCAAGAAGCAACTTCTTCTACAAGTGGCAGATACAGTGGCTCTCATCCTTTCCATTTCTTGGTGTTTATTTATAAGGGCTTAATTCTTGGTAGACTAGAAGTCCCACAAAGGCAGGGACTTTATCTGTTTTGTTCACTGCCACATCCCTGGTGACTTTATACCTGGACCCACAATAGGTGTTCAACAATGCTTGTTAAATGACTAATAGAGAACCACCAAGTTAGTCACTGTACCTTTTACTTTTAGATGCCTTATCTTTTAAATTATATGTATATAATTTTTAGGATTAGAAAAAAACATAAGCAACTTTCATTGTGGAATTAGTTAAATCCGGATTAAGACTATTTTCCTGAAAGATGCTACATACCATATTCACAATCAGTAACTTGAGAGTCAGCATGAAACAACTCCATGTCACCAACTAGGTTTCAGAGGCCTGGTGTATTGGTGGCCCAGGGCGGGGTATGGCCAGCAGGCATGCTAAGTAGTCTGCTTCCAACTCAGCGGGCTCCTATCCCAGTCTCCAAATTGTGTTTCCTGCCTTTGGCCCCCAGCTCCCTTCTTCATGTTTTGAAAAGGCAAAGCTAACCATGTCACTTCTTTGTTTAAAACCTTCCCTGACAGGCTGGAGATGGCTCAGCAGTTAAGAGCACTGACTGCTCTTACAGAGGACCCAGGTTCGATTCCCAGCACCCACATGGTGGCTACGAACTATCCTTAACTCAAGGTCCAGGGGAATCTGACGCCCTCTTCTGACTTCTGAGGCATTGCACAATACTCACATACATGCAGGCAATACACTCATACACATAAAATAAAAAATATATATTAAAACCTTCCCTGGCTCCCAAGAACTGCCAGGATCAAGTCAGAATTCCAGCTCCCTAGACTGGCATTCAAGGCCTTGAACAATGTGGTCCCAGGAGGTGCCACACTGGTCTCTAAGAGAGCTTTTCCCATATCCTTGTCCTGGGTTGATCCTGTTTGATACTTCCCACAGTGTCTGTGTATACACACACCCTGGTCTGCCTTCTTCAACATGTTGGGCAGCAGCCAGATGCCAGCTTGGAGTTGGGAGGAAACCTGGCCATGCAAGAGAGGCAGGGCAGC
The DNA here is from genome assembly GCF_000622305.1 of Nannospalax galili. NCBI lineage: Eukaryota > Metazoa > Chordata > Mammalia > Rodentia > Spalacidae > Nannospalax > Nannospalax galili. Next base: position 2,674,032 of record NW_008352659.1, on the reverse strand, counting down.
AGAGTCCCAACCCCTGCCCACTAAGCTCTGGGTTTCCAGGGGGACAAGAAGTCAGTAGCTCAGGCTGGGCTCTCAAAGGGCTACTGTGGTGTGGGGACACTATGGCCTGAGTCCTGTGTCCCTCTGGAATTTTTCTATTCAAATCTGCTATCTGATGTGAGGATTTTGTTTTGTTTTGTTTTTGTTTTTTTGAGACAGAGTCTCCCTGTAGCTTCTTCAGCTGGACTAGAACTCCCTCTGTAGTTCAGGCTGGCCTTGATCTCACAGAGATCCACCTACCTCTGCAAGGATTAAAGGTGTGTGCTACTACCATGCCCCTCTTGAAGTGAGGATATTAAGAGGCGGGGCCTTTAGGAGGGGAGGAGATCTTGAGGACTAGGCCCTCAGGAATGGGATGATTTCCCTGAAAAAGAGGCTGGGGGAGCCCTGTTGCTCCTCCCACCATGGGAGGATATAGGAAGAAGACCCTCACTTGGCCCTGTATCTGCTGGTGTATTGTTCTTAGAACCCCCCCATCACTGGCCCCAGCCTTTACACCATGAGCTGTAAATTTCTGTTGTTTATACATTATCCAGGCTAAAGTTTTTGTTATAGCATGCTGGACAATGTCTACTCCCTGCCTCAGTGTCCTCAGCTGGGATGCACGACACTGCAGCCCTGGGACCTGAGCCATTGTTGAACACTCCAGTATACAGGGAGCCTACGCCCACCTTGGGCCCAGACAGACCTGGGAACGTGGTATGTAATTGAATTTGGCCTAATTAACTCATTGCACCGAGGAACAACCAGTACTGACAGAGCTCTGGGTGTTGGGGGTGGCGGGAAGCCAGGAGCCAAGAGGCAGCTCCAGATCCTCCCCAGGTACCACAGAGCCAGCCTGGGCACCCACACCCTTAGAACCCTTAACCTCTCAGATTCTTGGAGCCGCAGAGGCAGGTGGCACTTTCCTGTCATATAAAAGGAGGAGAGTGATGCATCTCGCACAGCAACACTGAGTCAGAAGTAGAGATTGGCATCCACATCTTTTGCACTCAGGGCCTTTGCACATGCTGTGCACGGGATGCCTTTCCCCACCCTCCTCTCAGGGTACCTTTGCTCTGTAGAGCCTCCCAACAAGGGTTACTTTCTCAGCCAAGCCCTGAGGTCTTCACTGTACTTTGCAGAGGAATCACACTGATGCTGGGGCATTGTTAAGAGAGCTCCTGCTTACTGCAGGGTGAGGATGGTACCCCCCCTTCCCCCATGCTCACACTATGCCTACTGTGCCAGGTGCTCAGCCCAGGGCCAGGCACACAGGGCTGTAAGAATGGGAGGCCTCTTCTGTGAACCCCAGAACTGGGAGGCTTTAGATATGAGCTCTAACCTTTGGAAGGTGAGGAAGAATATGGGTCTGCCGCTTGCAAAGACAGCCAGAACTGCACGAGTCTGGGCCTGGCCTGGGCCGCCCTCCCCCTGCTATAGTTAAATAGCAGTGAGGGAACAGGTTAACATAAGCACAGACCAACCAGCTTCCCTGTCCAAAGGCAATCGGTGGACAGACGTAGTTCAGGTCTGGTGAAGTGAGTCAGCAGCCTGCTGGCCTAGGTCAGGAGGCAGCCCTGCCCCCAGCTCTCCAGGCCTCCTCCTTCTTTCTAGGACATAGCCTGAGCTGGGACCCAGATGTGCTGGGTTGGCATAGACTACCTGGGTCTGAATTCTAGCCCTGCCATTCACTAGTTGGGTGGCCTCCAACAAGTCACTCACCTCCCTGAGCCTCAATTTCTTCAGATTTTTGTACAGAGGAAAGGAGGGTGTGTGTGTGTGTGTGTGTGTGTGTGTGTGTATTGTGTTTGCCCAGCATCTACAGCCCAGTGAGGTGACAATCAAATCTAGTTCTTTAATTGATTAGCCAGTGTACAGGCTGAGCATCTCCTATCCAAAGTGCGTGGCAGAAGTGTCTCTGATTTCTGGGTTTGGGTGGGTAGTGAAATATTTGCATAGATATATCTTAAGATAGGGACCCAAGTATATATAACACCAAATTCATTTCAGTTTCATATGCAACTTACACAAATAGTCTGAAGGAAATTTTTACAGAACAGTGCACTTAATTTTTAAAGATGGGCCTATATAGCCCAGGCTAACCTCATACTCAATATGTAGCTGAGGATGAGTTTAAACTCCTAATTTCTGCCTTTGCTGCTGGAGATTGAACCCATGCTTCATGCATGTTAAGCACTTTACCAACTGAGTCACAACTCCCAACCCTGCTCTTGTGTTTTGGCTGTGACCTGTCTCATGGGGTCAGGTGTGGAATTTTCCAGTAGTAGCAAGCATCCAGGCATGGTGGTGCAAACCTGTAATGCCAGCACTTGGGAGGTGGGGACAGGAGAATCAGGAGAAGTTCAAGGCCAGCCTGGGCTAATGAGACCCTATCTCAAAACACTTTAAAAACAAAACGAAAACCTGAAATCCATGCCGGCAGCCAGTGTTTGGGAACATTTTGGACTTCAGATTTTCTGACTAGGGAGGCCTACCCCAGGAATGATGGCAGTACCTGAGGTAATAGGGTGGTGTTAGAGCAATAGCAGTGGTAGACATATTTACTTTATTATTACTGAGTGTGTGCATGCATGTGTGCTGTGGCACACTTGTGGTGGTCAGAGGAGAACTTTGTGGGGCCTGTTTTCTCCTTCCACTTTTACATGGGTTCCGGGGATCAAACTCAGATCACCAGACTTAAGAGGCAAGGGCTTTATCTGCTGAGCTACCTTGCCAGCCCACAGTGGTAGAAATATTAATAGTAGCCGTGGTGGGAGGAAAAGTCCCAGGACTGTTAGCAGTGGTGGGAGGGACACTAGGGACAAGTATTGTGTAGTGTCAGTCCAGACCCTACAAGAGGCAGGGATGCTGGGAAGACCAAGCCCCTCTGTGCTAGTCTCTTCTCAGATGAGACAGGAGGGTGGGCCAGTGAACCTCAACATTCATGCTTTCCTGCCTGCCTTGCCCTGTCACTCAGGACCTCCTCTTCCCCAAGGTACTCTTTTTAGGGGGTGGAGGATAGCATCCCACACCTGTTCTGTCTCAGTCACTGTCTCAGTATGTGGCAAATGAAGAACAGCGCTCACCCCTACATCACCCCATTTTATTCTCTACTACACAAACAACCCTGGGAAGGAGGGATGCTAACTCCATTTAGCTAAAGCGCAGGGAGGTTTCGTTAATCCTCTAAACCCACACAGCAGCAGGAGCTGGTTGATGTGGTGCAGTGATAGAACATGTGTTTAGCATGTGTGAGGCCCTAAGTTCGATCTTTAGTGCCAATAAGTAAGTAAACAGCCATAACTCAAAAGCAGGAGAACAGAAGGCCAGCCCTGGGAAGCCACCTTTATGAGATTTTCCCCAGATGGACCCTCCTTGTCCCATCAGTCACAGACCCACTTGTCTCCACATTGTTTCTCAAGTCATTTAAGTTCAATACCTACATGGGTCACTGAAAGCCAAGCCTCAACCACACTGGACTGGTCAGCACAAGGCCTAACAGAGAAACAGAATCCAAAGCCCTAGCAGTTCCAGGCAGGCCATGGAGATGGCTTCTTGTCACTCACTACAGGGTATGTATGTATGCTGCAGGGGGCTGGTGTTCTGATCCCCAACACACTTCTTGGACCCTCAGCTGAGATGCCATTTTCGTGTCACCCGCCTAGCCAGGTGACATGAAAGTCCCAATAGAGCTAAGGTGGCCCTTCCCACCTGGGTCCAGAAGCTTGAAATCTGTGACCCAATCTGGGTTCCAGCATCCTACCGCCCAGCAATCTCTTCTTTTTCTTCATCACAGTTCTCCAGTTGAGGCAGGAGAGTCAGACACAAGGCCCTGGCTCAGGGATGGGCACTGAAATCTCTCTCTGGGGACCACCAAGTAGCCCCGTTCACACAAGGGTGCATAAGGAAGAGCTTGGGTGCCCCAACGTAACTCATGGCAGCTTCCTCATGGAGCAGGGCTGTGTCACACCAGTCTCCTGCCTCTGCTGGGGGAGGCTAAGTCCCCATCTTCTTTCCCAAGCCTGTCTGCACAGACATGCGCCCTGGCCTCTGGGCAGATGCTTCATTGGGAGGATGTGACTGTAGACTTCTGGGGTGCATCCGAGGGGGTTCAGGACCACACGGGGCTTGGAGGTTTCCAGGAGGAAACTATATGGAGGGTTATATGCTACGTGTCACCTCTGGCTGAGGGTGTAGGCTGAGGGGTGCAGCACTAAATGGGGATAGGCATCCTAAAGTTGTAGTCCAGAGGTCTAGATCAAGGGGCCCCTCTGATGGTGACTCCAAGGTAGAGCAGAGCTGAGCCAGCAGGACCAGGGTTGCAGAGAGCTGAGGTCCTCAGGGAACAGAGAGAGACAAAGGTGCTAAAGACAATGGAAGGGGGTTGAGGGACTGAAGGAGAAAAGGAGACAGAGTAAAAGAAGGGAGCTATTTTGTTCAGGCCCAGGAAATGGGGCCTCCTATGGCAACTCCATCAGGAGGGCAACATACCCCAGCGTATAAAGGTCTAGTTCTGCTCTTGACCCAGTCCCTCCTGAGTTGTATGACCCTGAGCATGGGACTTGACTCCTCTGAGCCTCAGTTTCCTCATCTAAAAATGGAGAGGAGCTCTCCCTTGTGAGTTGTTATGAAGAATGGCGAAGGGTGGTCCCTGAACTGTCATCATGGCTTCAACCCAGTCTAGGCTAGTTTCTTGCTGGGTGGCCAGAAAGAGCTTCTGGCCCCTCACTCTACCACACCTGAGGACACTGTGGGTCTGCTGACACAGTCTTCCTCCTAAGCATGTCCCTACCTGGTCAGGGGTCTGGGAGCTCTTTAAGGGTACAGGCAGTCTTGGGGGCACCTAGGCACTTATGTTGCAGGTAAATACAGCTTATTTTTGGCAGCAAGTTTCTGCTGACTATAATTATGAGGCAGTTTGAAAGGCAGGCTCCTGATTGCCGCCCCCTCTCCAGTCATTCCTGTTTCCCGTCAGAGACAATAGTGTCTCTTCATCCCAAACAGGTGAGACTGGGTCCTCAGGAATTCCCTGCAGGAGTCCAGCCCTGGGCAGTGTTCCCCAGCTGGCCAGCCTCAACAAGCCCTCGGTCCTGGGAAGGTTATGAGGCTTCTGTTAGTGACAAGCCATTGACCTGAGATCTCAAGTCGTTCTCTCTCGGCCTGGGCACAATAAAGGCAACTGACAAGGCCAAGGTGGGCCTGCTTCCTTCCAGCCACCTGCCTGGCTACCACCCAGTCTCTAGAGAGGGAATTACCACCTCACAGGGCTTCCATTGCAAAACACAAACACCTGGTTGCCTGAGCAGCACTGCTAGGGTGACACCATCCATATGGTCCCTTGAGAGGTAGCTGGGTTGCCACGGAAACAGAATTGCTGCCACTCCAGCCTAGAGACCTGGATTCTCTAGCCACTGGACCCCAAGCATAGGGAAGTGAGGTGATTCACATAAGATCACAGGGCTGGGGGCCAGAGAGATGGCTTAGCTGTTTAAGAACACTGGCCGTTCTTGCAGAAGACCCGGGTTCAAATCTTAGCACCCACATGGCAGCTAACAACTGTTGGTAACTCCAGTTCCGGGGGATTTGATGGCCTCTTCTGTCCTCCTCAGGCACTGCATGACACAGGTATACTTAAATACATGCAGGCAATACACACATACATATAAAAATATAAATTATAGCCAGGCGTGGTGGTGCACGCCTTTAATCCCAGCATTCCAGGAACAGTGGGGCACAGGGGACCCCTGGTTAAAAAAAACCAAAAAAAAAAAAAAAAAAAAAAAGATCACAGGGCTAATAGGTTCCAAATCTGGATTATAAAGCAAGACTTCCAGATAATCAGTATTCTTGTGTCCAGTGCTTTGGGACACACCACCTTGTGTGCTGTACTTTGTCCCCACCAGTCTATGAGGCTGCAGGATGAGGCCAGAGTCATGGAGATGGCAGAGCTGGGCTAGCACACTGGCTTGAGCCTGCCTGAGCTGGACCCCTGCTCTAGGTTGTCTCTACTCTGGTTTCCCATTCTGGGCTACAACTGTCCTGAGGGTAGCCTGGCCTGGAAGCCACTGGGACCTGACTGGAAGGTTGCTGGAAGAATGCAAAAGAGTAAGTAAGCCAGTACCCAGAGACAGTGCCTGGGCTCTGAGCCCTGATCTGCGCATGCTGACCTGGGCAGCTGAGCTGGGCAAGAGGGCAGAGGCCTGCTTCCTCCTTCCCACAGTGACTGATCTCAGGAAGGGAGGGAGGAAGAGGAGGTGGTACTCGGGAGGAGAGGGAACACTGACAGCAGGCCAGGCCCACAACCTCTCCTTCACCCAGCTGCTTCTTTCTGCTCTTCAGTCACTCCTTCTGAGCTACCGCCTCACCGACCCCTTTGCCTTGTTGGAGTTAATTTGTGGGTCAGCTTATTGGTCCCTGAATGGGTTGGGTAGTTGTGATGATCAGCTCCAAGGTTGATAAAATGCCTAGTACAGGCACCAGGCAAGAAGCAGCTCAATAAATGTTACTTTGTCTCCCTCCTTCCAATCTTGAGTCTGGGAAAGGTTGCTGGGAACAGTGAGAGACAGAGCCCTCACCCAGGGCACAGACTGGGCACTGTTGGACCTGTCAAGCCTCCCTTAGTCAGCTCTCTAGTCTCAGTTCTGCAGACCTCTTGCCTCCCAAGCTGAGCCGATCCTCCCTTTCATGTACAGAGGGAGATGCTACATGGAGACTACAGCCAAGCGCTTCTGGCCCTGGAGACTCAGGAAGTTGCTGATCCCTGGTAGGTCTCATTTAGCTCCTGCCCCCACGGAGGTAGGTGTAACTCACACTTACCTAGGCTGTAACCAATGTGAACAGGTCCCCTATTTTCCAGCTTTTGTGTTCCCCCTCCAGGGATATTAGGCATTCCAGGAGACTGAATGCCAGCATGCTACACACACACACACACACATGCCACTAGACGCCAGGCCCTGTTTTAAGCACCGCAGGCAGGGCCAATCTGCCTAATCCTATGACATTGGCACTATTAAGACTCTCTCCTATCAAATAAAGAGACCGTGACACACAAAGGTTAGTGACTTTTCCAGGGTTACACGGCTAGGTGGGATTCAGAGCTAGGCAGGCTGCTCCTGAGCTTGCACATTTAATTACTATTCTTCTCTTTGAAATAGTTTGATGGTTTCTAGAAAGAGTTCTTGAAATCAACTGGTGCCAGCTGACACTCTTCCTCATGGGGCCGAGTAGCGACTAAGCTCAAAGATGGGATGGTGTTCAACTGACCAACAGCAACAAATCTCTGTCCTATGCTTGCTACCACCACATGCAAAAAATTCAGGCGGCCCTGACAGTTTTGAGCAATTACCGTTTTTGTCATTTATCGTTAATTTACTTTGTTTTTTTGTTTGAGACAGGCTCTAGCTATGTAACCCAGGTTGGCTTTTAATTTGCCACCTTCCAATTGACTCATATTCTTTGCTCATCTTTTATATTTGTTTTATTTATTTATTTGTATGTGTATGCGTGTCACGGTGGAAGTCAGAGGACAACTGGTAGAAGTTGGTTCTCTCCATCCACCATGTAGGTTCTGAGGATGGAACTCGGGTCATTAGGCCTGATTGCTTCCCTTTATTCACTGAGCTATCTTGCCAGACCACTGGTCTTTTTTTTTTTTTTTTTTTAATATCTTTTTGCGTATGTACATGTGTGCATATGACGTGGGTATGCATAAGTAAGGGTGTGCGCACATTACAGCATACATGTGGAGGTCAGAGGACAACTCTGGGTGTCAATCTTCACCTTCCACCTTGTTGGAGGACAGGGTCTCTTTGCTAGTCTCTGATAGCACATGCTAGCTGGCCCTCAGCTTCCAGGATTCTCCTGTCGCAGCCTCCCATCTTGTCACAGGAAAGAACGCTGGAATTAAAGCTACCAAGCCCAGTTGGATGTGGGTTCTTGATATTAGAACTCAGGTCCACACACTTGCCTGGCAGGCGCTTACCTCTTAAGTCGCCTCTTTTTTTAAAGACAAGGTCTCATGCAATCCTCGCTGAGGTTGGCCTTGAACTCCTGATCCTTCTGCTTCCACCTTTCAAGTGCTAGGATTACAGGCATTCCCCACCACGTTTGCAGATATTCTTGCTTGAATCACAATTCTGGCTCTTTGTAGAGGGGCTGCCCTGGCCACATTAGTTGACCTTTCTAAACCTCAGCTTGCTCACCTGCACCATGCAATGGATGTGAGCAGCTGGGATCTCAACGAGGGCTGAGCGAGGGCTGCCTGCTGATCTAAGGTTTGCTGTGTTACGGCTGAAAGGGGATATAAACCAGATTTTCTCCTAATCCAGGCGCCCTTTCCTGACCTGCCCTGGCCCTCTGAGTCTAAACAGGCAAGACAGATAATAACTGTTCTGAGCTGAATCCTGTCTGTGTCTCCCAGAAGCTATTTACGAGGCCGCTGGCTTGCAACACTGGCTAAGAAAGTTCCATAACCAACTCCCTGCTTCCTGCTAAACCCCTGCTCCATTTCACTCTCCAGTCCTGGAATCCCCAGGATTCCCTCCTCTTAGGGTAAGAATGCTAAGCCCATATTAGAGCCAAAGTCCTGCTTCTTTGATCCTCTTACCTGCCCTTTCCTCTTCAGCATTAATGGCTACAGATGGCTTTATTAAGCCAAACCTCCTCTGGGTACCCTGGGGTATCTGAGGGGACTGTTTTGACAAGACCTCTTTCCTAAGGGTACCTTTGAGTTGGAAAGCTAGAGGTTAACCTTGACAGTCTCAGAAAGGTGACACTGGGGTGACAGTGCTCTGTCCCTGCACCTCCTACTTGGGTTCCTTGCATCCTGCAGAGAAGCAGAGATGGACTTCTACCCCTGCCTCTACCCTGCAGAGCCTCAGTGTGAGCCTGCCGGGGATTCAAGGCCCAAAGGTTGGTGAAGGGTAGCGATAGGTGTGGCATTCCTGTTCTCTTGCCCACAGAACAGAAGTATTCATTTATTTCAAATCACAAGAGCATGGGCTCTCCGTGTGGTGTTTATATGCATCTGCAGCCCTGTGCTTACAGCAGAGTTGGCACCACAGTCCCATTATTCCTTGTCCTTAAAGTTCTTGCTTGGTATTTTTCATATTGAGAAACACTCACATGCTACCTACCACCTCTTCCTTCCTCCTGCGCCCACGACAAGGTACAGATGCCTTAGACAGTAGGATAAACTGAGGCTGGGTGAGACAAACTTCCCATGACCCCTGCATTCTCTATGGGATTAAAACTATTGTCTTTGACTGGAACACTCCTAAGTCTGGGTGAGATGATGTGACCCACAGGATGGCTTAGGTTGTCACTGGTCCCAGTAAGAAAACCATTGCTCAACCCAGACTCAGGGAGTGGCTTCTACGATTTTAACAGTTTCTGAATGTGGCAAGGGTGGCTGATCCACCAGGTAGGTAGTGATACACAGTTCCCTTTTATAATCCCCGAGTGGACACTGAAAGGAGCAAAGGAAATCCTCAGCAGAGGCAACGAGTAGAGGTGTACAAGACTGCACATGGAGAGGTCTTGTGGCAGGCACTCCCCCCCACACTGCACACAGTGACCCTAACAGGTGGTTTCAGCCCTCATGTAGAACTATCTGCATGTTGGAAGGTTGGCCTATCCCAGCCCCTCACTCCAGATAGACCTCACCCAATGACAACAAAATGACAGTGGCTAAATGGCTCTTCCTCTGTGGCTCCTAGCTTGGGAGAGTGTGTTTTCCTCTCTACCAGAGTTCCAGGAAGCCCCAGGAGCCCCCAGCAAATACCACACTTAACAGGCATACTTAACTGGGGTCCCTTCCCTTCCATCTCGCCCTATTTCTCATCATGCTTTCTGGGACCCCCCTGAAGAAGTGAAGTGCACTGGGGTCTGTATCAAGGGGAACCCATGTCAGACATAAACTATTCAGACATGCGTTGTTCAGCTGGAAGCCTCTAGCAGATCAGCTTCCCCTAACACGTATCTCCACGATCCCCCACTCCCTGTACCTCACAGACCCTGGTGCCCATCAGAAGGCTGAGGGATTGAACTCCCAGGGATGAGGGCTTTGCATCACCTGCGAGGGTCATAGCCCCCAGATGCCTTGACTATGGGCAGATGCCCTCCCCTCTCCTCCCCACCTTTCCTCAGTTTAGACAGCTCTGAAAAGCAGACACCTGGCTGGGCCTCAGGCAGCTCTGTCCTTGCACAAGTTGGGTGGGGGGTAGCAATGAGCTAATCCTGCAGAAAGGCAGGAAGAGTGGCCTCCTGACAAGCAGAGGCCTGTCTCCTGGGGCTTTTGGGGCATCAATGCAGGCTGTCTGTGTAGCTGAGCCAGCCAGGAGACAGGTTCTGTTCTCACCACCTCTAACGTATCCAGTGAGCTCCAAGAGACTCAGGAGAACATATGGGAAATAAAGAAAAGGGTCACACACCCACCTCCCTCGCAGTTGAACCATCATTTGTACATCAACATTTTGGGAGAACCAACGCCTGCTTCCTGAGCCTAGTTGCAAGCATGGATGGCTCTTGTACTGGTGGATGGAGGTGCTTGGTCTTGCACCGAGCAGACCATTTGTTGCTGTTCTTAAAAAGCTGATCTGATGACACCCTAGGTATTTCCACACAGCCCCTGTTTTTAGTGGCCACAGAGACGATATCAGCTCCTTCCCTGGGCTGGATGCTCTTCCCACATCTGCCTACTTTCAATTCCTGGCATGGCTCTGCCCTCCCCTCTGTGCACTCCTGGTACCCTGGGGGCCCATCTTGCTGCCCTTCCCCCAGTTCCTTAGCCTGGGAATGCTGAGTCCACAAATCTCCTCCTACTATCCTTCTTTCTCCAAGAGCAGAGCAAGGTCACCGGATCCCAGGCCATATCCCCCAGGGAGATGAGGGAGGGGGTGGAAACAGGGTCATTGCCCCAGGATGACCTGTCCTCTTTGGTCACTCATGATCACTCAGAAGGAGGGATAACTTCCTAAGGTCCAGATGTGGTCCCCTTGGAAGCAAATTCTGCCCCCAGGACCAGGAGCCATTGACTGGGGTCTTTCTGTCACTCTTAGAGCCTCAGTTTCCTGTTCTGTAAATGCATGTGCTAATGAGAGCCCCAAGGGCCTCCTCCATTGCAGTGGATAGGATGGCAGGAGGCCAGCACATGGACAGGTTTTGGCCACTACACTGATGTGATGGCTAGTTGATTCCCAGTGGATAGTAATGAAATCCACAGCCATTTCCAAGGGGACCTGGCCTGGGAGGGATAGCAGAATGCCCTGCAGGAGGAAGGAAGCCAAGTCTTCTCCCACATCCTAGCTCCGAGGAGCTTCCACCACGGACGGGGTGGGGGTGGTATCCAAGAGAAAGTCTGTCCCTGGCCTTGAGAAGGTGCTCTAGCCTGCCAGGAGGCTGGTGTTTCAAGGGCAAGGCCTTGCCTGCCTGTTGTCTCTGGGGGAGCCGGCAGCCGTTAACAAATCCCCTGCAATTTGCACCCACCAATCCCTCCTGCTCACTGGGCGGCCGAGAGCCGTTTTTCACGCAGAGCTGCACACAGCTTTGTCTTAGAGAGACAGCTCTGGCGGGTGTCCCTGAATGAGGCCATTTGTCCTCCCTGCTGACGGGAAGTCGGCCGTGTGCTCCGCTGGGTAGGCAGAGACAGAGAGGGTAGAGGGAGGCTACAGGGGAGGGTGAAGGTGGAGGTATGAGCTAGGCCACCACGGGAGACCAGGAGTGCCCCCAGTGGAGGGGTCTGAGACCCCCTTCCCCACACACCTAGGTGGGGAACAAGAAGCCTTGTTATTCAAGACATTTGGACACTGGCTTATGATCTGCCTTCCCTGGTGGAAGGAGTCCTGGGTGGTAGAGGTGAAAATGACCCGTCTTGACTCTGGTGCCTGTGTCTGTACCATCCCAGTCCTCTGACAAAAGAGGGTGGGACACATATGCCGGGGCTTCTGGGGTCAGAGCCTGAATCCTGGGACTGACTAAGAAACTGCTATAGAGGCCCCCCAGGACTGAGAGCTCCAGGGCAGGATCCATTGTCTCCCAAGCCACTTATCTAAGGATCACAGGACACAGGCCGAGAGAGAAAGGCGAGGCAGGGTCCCTCCATTCCTGATTTTCCACCTCCAGGGCTGGCTGGGGCCCAGGCCATGTCTCAACCTCGCTCCCATGACCTGTTCACATCTCCCTTGGAGGTGATGGGTACATCAGGGAAATAGAGCAGTCAGATGTTTGGGGACTTTGCTTGGGTTTCCACTCCTGGTCTCAGGACTTGGAGGGGTAGTGTGTTCAGAACAGAGGTCAGACATATGCATGTCCACAGAACCAGGCTAGGCTGAGACCACAGGGAGGGGGCTTGGCACACACTTATTTTCAGGGGTACCTCACTGGACTGCATCTGTCTTGGGAAGGCAGGACCAACACTCCCACCCAAAGGAAGCCAGACATTTACGTGACCATGCCATCTCCCAAACAGCGAATGCAGGCAGCTAATAGGCATCTTCTAAAACAACCCATCGGCTACATGGCCACATCTATCTCTGAGCAGCCTGGCTGTGCCCTCTGATTGACAAATACCCTCTGTCCCTATGCCTCCCACCTGATCACTTGTCCGTGTTCTAAGGTCCCTTTTCCAAATGCCTGCTGCTACCTCTGTCAGGATGGCCCTGCTATGACCCCGTTCCCTCCCATACCTCCCGGGTGCCAACTCTGCCAAAAGCACCTGAGAGTCCAAAGCCACCACTGTGTCAGGGAGTTAGAAAAGTGCTCGGGAAGACAGCAGGCCCCCAGGCTCTACCCAGCCCCCCTGTAACTTAGGGTGTGTCCTCCCTTCATCCCTGGGCTTCCTACCCTGGAGGTTCTGACAATCCCTAGTCTGTTATTTCAACATGCACTGGCTACTCAGAGGGTCAGCTGAGGCAACAGATCTAGTCAAGCATGGACACTAGCAGAGGCATGCAGAGGACTCTTGGGGATCTTGGACATGGTGACTGCCTGGTGCTCAGCACCCACGTAGCCAGGAGGTGGAACCACTTAGTGCAGAGGAGGCTGACATTTCAGTACGGCCGGCCAAGTGGCTCTGGCTGGCATGTGGCAGTGAGGAGCTGGTGGGCATTGCTACAGCCTCAGAGGAGAGCCAGAGAGGCATCAGGTGCTGGGGGCTGGGCAGGTGACCTTCTACACCAGGCAGGAGGAGGGAGCAGCTGGTCCCTCTGGAGCCTTGCGATGAGGATGCTGACTGCATGTGCGCACGCGTGCTCCTGCTCCCGTGTGCGCGCAGAGGCTAAAGCCTGCAGCAGAACAAAGAGCTGGGGGCTGGGCGTCCGAGGGCCCCACGTGGAGGCAGCTGCCTGAGCTGTAGTGTCTGGGCTGTGCTCGTGCTCTGTGCTCTTTCTCTCTCACACACGTGCCACACAGCGCTACCCCGGGCCCGAGCCAGTTCACAGCCACCACTGTGCACTAACGGCCACCACCACGCGCACAGAGAGGCTCTGCGCCAGCTCTCCTGACAAAGCACCTCTCAGCGCCGCATGATCTCATCCCACGGCCTCCGTGGGCCCCAGCCTGGCCTCCTGACAGGAGAGACAGACGGCAGAGGGGGGGAAGGCTCCCACAGACCCAGCCAGGCACAGTACACACACATTGCAGAGCCACAGCCATGCACACCCTCCCCTCCCTCAGCCCACACCCAGCTGTGCACATCCATAGGCCCATGTGCACAGAGACCCCTCCACATACATACCATACACACAGAGCTGCACACGACACATGTATACACGCTCCACACAGCCAGATACGCCCATGAACATACAGATGGCCATGCATACACACAGAGCCACATACACACAATGCATCATATACAGTCACACACTTGCATATAGACACACACACATCCACACAGATACACCTGGCACAAACACATAGGCAGATGGCTATGTATACACATAGCACCACATACATACAATATACGCAGGCATGACACAGCCACACACCACACACTTCACATAGAAACACAGATATACAGTCACCTCACATACATTCACACCCATGAGCATGTACAGCCACATACATCCAACACAGGGATAAAGGCTGAGACAGAGAGAAGCCCAGAAAGGCAGAGAAAGCCAAGGAGGCTGGATACGGGCAAGAACAATAAGGAAGAGGCAGACAGACAGACAGCAGAGGCCCTTGGGGAGGAAGAACAGAGACAACTGCATGGGCAAGCCAGACATAGCGGAGCCCAGACAGATGGGGAAGGTTGTGTGGGGGGGGTGCGGAACCAGGGTCTCCTGGGAGGGTGGGCGAGCTGCATGTACCTGAAGGGCAGGGTTACATCAAGTTAGGCTCCTACCCATTATAGAACCAAGGGGAGAGGTGTGTGTGTGTGTGTGTGTGTGTGTGTGTGTGTGTGTGTGTGTGTGTTTGCTGGGCAAAAGGGAGCGGTCAGGAGCTGTGTTGAGGACAGAAAATTGGACAAGCACAGATGGAAAGTGGCATCTACTGGTACCCAGTGTCAGGTACCAGCTGGCTTTCTTCCTCAGCCTCACATGCTGGGGGGCCCACTGAGTTCCCTAAGGGCAGCTGCTCTGCAGGTGGGCAAACCTCTGGCCACAGCTCTAAGGTAGGCAAGATGACCGAGAGGGGCCTGACCTGTGCCCAGCAAGCCCCTGCCCTTTCAAGCAGGGTACATCCTGACTTGCCCAGAGGATACCCTGACTCTCCAGGGGACACCTTTACTTCTCAAGGGCACATCTGGGAAAGGTAGTAAGTCAGGGCTGTTGGTCCCTACAGGTTGGACTCCTAACAAGGGAATTCCACCACTACAAAGCCATAGGCATACTGTGCCTCAGTGTTACCAGCTGCTAAATGGGTATACTGAGCCCTCCCTCATCTTAGGCAGAGCACAGGAAGGGGCTCCGTGAATTGTAGAGTTGGGTACTGCTGGGATACAGATGGAGGAAAGAAAAAATCCTGTTTCAGAATCGATGCTGAAAATAGTATTGGAGAAGCAGGATCCTGTTGGAGAGACCTGTGCCAAGACAAGGAAAACAAAGGCCAAGCAGCCCTGGGGTCAACTGTGACAGACACAGTAGACAGAGTCCTTGGAGGAGGCTGGAGTCCTAGTCATTTATGAGCTGTGTGACCTCAGGCAAACCACAAGACCTCTCTGAACTTACATGTCCTCATCCATAAATGCTGATAACATCCTGTGTCTCATAAAGCTGAGACTCACTGCACTCCACTGAATACCAACATATGCCAGCAGGGGAGGGGCTTAAGAGATCCAGTGGACAGGTCACAGAGGGACCAGGGAGCTGTCTTCCTGTATCAAGGAGTAACTTGGATTTCCAGAACAGCCTGTTCTTTTTCCTCTGTCTATATACTCTTTGGTTTTTGCGTGCTTTCTTTTCTTTTTATTTTTTTTCACTGTGCTAGGCTGGAACCCAGGGCCTCACACGTGCTAGGCAAAAACTCTACCACAAGCCACTCCAGACCCCCTCAGTGATCTGTTACTGGTCTGTACAGCCACACTGATCCCTGCTTCATGTACTCTGTTCTCTGTGCTAACAGACGGCTGTCATAAACAGATTTTAGACATGTTCCCATCACCCTGAAGACAACACAACTTTAAAGACAGGCCTGCAAGGTTCAACTGCCACCAAGTTTCTCAGCCTCCAACTGGCCACATGCCCCTGCCTTCAGGTTTCAGAACCATTGTCCTTGTCTGGGTGCTGATGCAAAGCCATGCTTTCCTCCCACCCCAGGACCTTTGCACAGACTGTTCCTTTCACCTGCAAAGGGACTTGTCCTTGGTTTCTTCAGAGGTTCAAGTCTTTCTTAACCTTTGGAAGATTCCTCACCCCAGCATGGTCTGTGCCTCCCAATCTTCTCATCGTATCCTTGACTCCTCCTTCACAGCGTTTAGCACAGCTTGAACTTACACTTTCAAGTATGTGCACATCTGTACACATCTGTGCACATCTCTGTACACACACACACACACACACACACACACACACACACACACGTAGTGTTTGACAAATAGTTTTCCTCTAGACCAGGGGCCAGGAAGCTATCTTTAAAAATAAAGTTTTATTGGAACTCAGCACACTCATTCTTTTACGTAGCACTCCGGCTGCTTTTGTGCAGTTCACAAGTCCTCCAAGAGATACTTCTGGCCCTTTGTAGGAAAGTTTATAGAGTCCTACTCCAAACTTGAGGTTCCTTAAGTTTGGTACCCTGACTCTTCCATTCCCTTTCAACCTTATCCCTGGCTGGTACCTGTATAGAACGGGCGCCAGAGACGTGTTTCCTTACCATGCTGTGATTTTCCCTTGCCTGCTTGTCATGACTCATTACCAGACCTGCAGTTCCATTACAGCAGATAACCCTGGGTGAGGCAAAGAATATTTCTGGAAAGACGCTCAATGTGGCCAGGTGTGGTGGCATATATCTTTAATTCCATCACTTAGGAGGCAGAGGCAGGAGGATCTCTGAATTTAAGGCCAGTCTGATGTACACAGTAAGTTCCAGGTCAGCCAGGGCTACATAGTGAGACCCAGTCTCAACAAAAGTTAAAAAATAAAAAGCTTAATGCAACTAGAATGGCCCAAAACAGGTCTCAGGGCTGAGGCTGGCTCATGAGACCACGTATATTTTTGTAAGTAAAGCAAAGTTCATGTGCATGGACCCTAAGTGTACATGGAGGAGGGCGGTGCGAACCTGCGTTTGGGATGCCTACCCTTTAAGTGCTTTCTCAGAGGCTATTCCAGAGACACTCTAAAGAACTGATTGACAGATACAGTGAAAATGCCTGTAACATCAAAGTTTATTTATTTTTCTTTTCCAATTACTTATTCTGAATCTAAAAAAGTGCTAGTATCACCCAGACACTACATTAGGTACTTTACATATTTCTAGAACTTACCATGAGTCCTGCAAAGCAAATCTCATTATCATTTCTGCCTTCCAAGAAGATAAACTGAGGCCCAGAAACCATGCACTCAGCAAGAAAAAGACCAGATGGTCACTGGTCTATGTGGTTTAAAATCTGCGTGTACCTGTTGCCTAAGCACACTTATGAGGTTGGCGGCAGATGCAAAACTACTGGATCTTTATTTGGTGGTTCTTTTTGAGACAAGTCTCCCTGTAGCCGCAACTGGCCTGGATTCGCTAATGGAGACCAGGCTGGCCTCGTACTCACAGAGATCTGCCTGCCTTTCCCTCCCGAGTGCTGGGATTAAAGGTGTGTGCCACTATGCCCAGCTTGGATCATTTTTTTAAGATGGGGGTCTTCCTCTTTTACGCAGATGGGCCCCAAATTTTTGGGCTCAAGCAACATTCCTGCCTCAGTCTTCTAAGGGGCTGGGGGCTATAGGAATGTGATACCATACCCAGTGGAAACTGTATCTACGATGTGTTTCAAGTACCCCGTTGGTCAGCACCTTCTCTATCCCCTATAAAAACATGGGCTCAGGGGGCTGTGCCAAAGCCATAGCGGATGACAATCTGCAGAGCAGGCTTTTAGGAATGCTAGGTGGACAGGTTCATTTGTGTTTTATTTAAGTGGATTTTGAATAAATGGATGAATAAATGAATGACTGAAGAAATTAATGAATGATGTAGAAGGGTCACTGTGCATGCTGACTCTGCAGCACAAACCTAGGTATAGCTCTGCCCAGTGCAATCTAGCTATGTGAAATTTCTTTCATGTCTCTGACCCTCAGTTTCCACACCTGTACAATGGGGTGACGTAGGGCTTATGCCAAGGGGTCACTGCTGTGGCAGAACAAGATGATGGGTGACCTGTGTTGTGGTGTGGAATATCTGAGAATCTCTAATGGCTCTGCAGTGCCACTGGTGTGAGTATGCATGCTGGGAGAGATGCAGGACTGAACCCCATCTGCAGGTCCTAGAGCCAGGTAGCTGCGCAGCTCCTCCCCAGAGGCACCAGTTTCTCTTCCTACTTTTCAGTGACCCTGTGGAACCACAGAGAAACACTTACCAGCAGACTTGGGAGTGAACTTGTCTCGGTTTGCAGCACACACGGCCAGTAGTCTATAGCCGAGGTCCAGGTCGAATCCCTGTTGGGCAGCCACCCGGCTGACAACCTGGTATCAGGAGGAGAGGGAGGGCAGAGTGAGTCACAACTCCACAGGGCTCTGAACCTGAGTAAGGGAACATGCCCACTGTACACTGAAGCAGGTAAGGACGGGCTAAGGCAAGGGCCCAAGGCTTGGCGGAGCTGGGGCTCCAGGGGGCCTTGTTCAGTGGTTTGCAGGGCCACCTGCTAGGCAGCCATTGGCTGAGGATATAGGTCTACTCTGTCTAGGGCGGCCCCAGCCAGGCTCTCTGCTTTACCCCAAGGTTCCTCAATTCATCTTCAAGTCCTGGCCGTTGGCATCTCTTTGTCCTCCAGCCCTCCCCTACCTTTGCTGAGCTCCTGCCCCTGCAGATGCTTACCACCTGTTCCCTGGCATCGGCATACCCTGGGGGGGTCTCCTGAGTAACAGGGGCTTGGGAAATGCTTGCTGGCAGAGCTGCCCAACGGATGGCAAGGGCTCTTGGAACAGGTGGACACTTGGTCCTGCAGACCATCACACCTTATCCTAGAAATGTAGTCCCCTGTATTCTGGAGCCCAGCCTGTAGTTGATGCTATTACCAAGTCCTAGTATGGTATATAGGTTAGAGTGAGCCCCAAGGTCCCAGCCATTGGAGAGATGGGAGTTTTGGAAGGTGCTGTGTGGAGCTGGGGTGCTCTAGGGCCCAGGAGGGGTCCTGGAGGCTCCTGTCCATCTGGCTCTGTCCTAGCCTGATCTATTCCCAGATGACCTGTGGCTGCCAGGTCTGCTCTGCCTGCCCACCTTCCTCATTAACTGTGGCAAGGTGACGCTTCATTATTAAGAAGGAAGGAGCTTGGAAAATGAAGTCGTGGTGGAGAGCAGCTGGGGCGGCCATGGCTGAGTGGGAAGCAGCCTTCCCAGATGTACTAATTCCTGCTACAAAGGAAGGCTCAGCCCTCAAGTCTCTGGGGACCATCTGCTTAGCCTTTGAGGGGCCGCAGCCTGCAGTGGGTTTAGCCTGGCCCTCAGAGCCATCACACTAGCACCTCAGTATCTACTGTTCACCTTAGGCTGGAAGGGAGAGAAAACCATGCTTGTGGAGCCAGTTCCTTTTCTCTTTCCTCTTTCTTCTTTTTTATTTTTTTGAGACAGGCAGGGTCTCACTATGTAGCCCAGGCTAGCCTCTAACTCATAATCCTTTTAAATGCTGAGATCACAGACCTGCACCGCCACACCTGGCTCTATCGCCTTTTTTAAAGTAGAAAGGCACTGAAGGTCAGAATGAGTGTCACAAAGATTAGGGAGGCCAGCAGAGTCCCTTTCTCAGGCCCACCAGTGCCTGTTGGAGTGGCGCCCTGGGCCCTCTCTCCCTTCTTCTGGGAACCCTGTACAGGGTCATTGTCGCCCAAGCTGGGAGGAAGAGCCTGGGCTGTCCTTTCTCCTGGGAACCCCATGCAGGGGCAGTGGGAGGAAGAAGCCGTTTTCATGCTGAGATGTTTGCTTAGTTTCTGATGCAAACAGATGCCTTCCTTGTTCCCTGGCCTCTTTCCCACAGGCTCTCTGCCCCTGCCCCACTGTGTGTCCCCAAGTCTCTAGCTACCCAGGGTGGGGCCTCCTTACTGTCAGTATCTCCGCTTGGGTCCCTGACTCAAGTCCGGCCTGAGGAGGATTTCAGGTTTGTAGGCAGGCATTCCAGGGAGTAGGGAAGGTTATGGACTGTCTGAGCTGCATTGCCTGTGGTGTCCTCCTCCTCTAGTGGAATAACAGGAGACATCGGGGAGCCCGGCCTCAGTACGTGTACAGTACTCAAGGCTCCTATTTCCTGTTGCAGGGGTACACTGTTGATGCCATCAGTTGTATGAGAAATCATCTCCCAGGGATGGGTGTGTGGTATATGTGTATCGCCTGGGCAGTCTGGCCACAGGACACTTTTCAAGTCAATGAAGGGTTAAGGCCATAGCTCACCACCTCCAGAGAGGCCCCTGGGCCCTGGGTCAGGGGCAACAAGGCAAAGGTCTCATGCCTGGCCAATACCGGCCGGTCTTGCTGCTCTGGTTTGGAAAAAAATCCTTGAGTAAGAGAAGCCTGGGGCCGTGAGCAGGCTGTAAGGGCTCTAGCCAGGGAGCCAGCAGGTCTATTGTTGCCAAGTCTCTTGGGGCCTGGCATGTAGAAGAAGCTGAGGACCAGCAAGGGCAGGGTTTTGCTCAAGATCACACAGCACAGAGTGCAAGCTGGAGCCCAGTGGTGCAAGAAAGTTCCATGTGCTGCCAAGTCCCTACTGAGTGTGAGCCCCTAAGGAAGTACTGCAAGGTGGGGTCTAACTGGCCATGTCAAAGTGGGAGGGGACTATCTGAGCAACTTGTGTCTAGAGAAGACCTGGCTCACTCCAGTTTATCACAGCACTGTCTGTGAGGGTCTCATAGACAAGTGTCTGCCCTCAAATGGCTGCAGGCCAAAACCCAGCTGGTGGGAGGTTAGTTACCCTTTGGCTGGGCCTGGCTGTCAGGCACTTAGACCTAGGGAGGGGCACAAGGCAGGGTGTCTAGCTTGCATGAGGCAGAGGGAAACTTCAGTCAAGAAATGAGGTGGGAGGGACTAGCCTGAGGGAGCATGTGGCCCTGTGGGGAGCCTACAGCTTGGGGCAGGTGATACCTCTGGGGGAAGCTGGAAAGGCTGGGCTCCCAGCAAGAGCTGGGTCCTACAGCCCTTTCTGACTGACATCTTCCGAGGGAGTGAGAGGAGCTAGAGTCACAGTGGGCCCGTGTTCCTGTCTGCTCCATCCCATCCTGTGTACGTTAAGGCAAGTTACTTAACTTCTTTGTAATCTTAGATTCCTGTTCTCTAAGATGTGAGAATGTTCCCTTCTCCAAGGTTGTTCATAATGTGGTCTGTCTCCATGACTACACCATGGGCCCCCCAGGGCAGAGCCCTAATCTTCCACTTTGCACTAATTGGGGTGGGCAGGTGCTTGTGGATGCTGTTGCTGCCGCTGCTCTGAAATCAGACAGGAGCCTGGGACCTGTGTGTGCCCCTTCCCAGTCATCCCACCTCACTAGGGAGAGATAACCCACTTCCTGGCCTCAGCTCCTTCACCTGTGAGATGGGTACAAATGCCCATGCCAAGATGGACTGAGTCCAGACAGGCCTCCAGGGCTCAGTTCAGGTGGCCTGAGGCCCAGAGCCTCATACTTGAATTGAGCCTGAGCAGCTTAGAAGTTGGTGGCAACAGAACCTATGTCCATTTGCTGCCTGAGGCTGAGTGGTTTTTAATTTATATCCTCAAAGTAAGCCGATCCAGGGGAATTTGGAAGCAGCTTCCAGAGGTCACTCAGGGGATTGAGTTAACCTGCACAATCAGGCTCAGTTGCCCCTGGTTAGGGAGGGACCTAGCCTGCAGTGTGCTGGGGAGGGCTTAGCCACCTTGCCTATGCCTCTGTCCCTTGCTGTAGGGAGCACTGGGGTGAGGATGGCAATCCCTTCCTGGCCCACATGGCAGGCTCTCATTTGGAACCCAAGAAGAAACCAGAAAAGGAGCTGGATGCCAATAGCAACTTCCATGGCCCTTCCTGCGGCAGGCTCTCCTGAGTTCCTAGGCCTGCTCAGCTGTGTGGAGTTGGCGGCTTTGGGGGAGGAGGCTAGGGTTAAGGGGTCCCTCTGGTTGGGAGACAGGCTGGAAGGTGGAAACAAACATATGCTTTACTTGGGAGGGCCCAGGACATCTCTCTGTGGTATCCTCTGCCTGGGAAGACATGCTTTCTCTGCCCAGGCAGATCAAAGGGTCCTCCTGGGGGAATCCCTTCTCCAGGAAGCCCTCTATATCCTCTCATTTCCAGGATACCCCCTCCAGCAAGTCCTCATACAAGTACAGATTCTGCTTCCCTGCCACTAGAACTCACCCCGCCTTCCAGCTGACGCCCTCCTGAAACCCTTCACAGGGCCACTTCTGCACTCAGCGCCTTGTACTTCCTCAGCCAGATCTAGCCTCAAGGTCTTTGTGTTAGCTGTTGCTCCTGCCTGGGGCAACCTTCCCTTCGTCCCCATGACCTGCTCAGGCTCCTCTCAGGCCACGTTGTTTTTCACTTACACCCTAGCATGTCTACAGTTCCTCTCCAATGGTGTTGACCAACAGTAGGGGCCTGGTATTTGTTGAATGAATGACAAAGCCAAGGCTGGCAGGTTCCTAGTCCACCCAGACTGGCCAGGGTTGATATCTCTTCAGACCCATGACTTAGGGCCAAGCTTGGGGCAGTGTGCTGGGGGACCATACTGGCCTATCTGGCTACATTCTGTACCTGCACCCCCTCTTTCCCCTACAGTTGCTGGCAGCTGGGGTGGGAGCTGTGGCTTGGAAAACATCTGGCTGTGTCCACGGGGCTTAGGCTGGACCCAGATCCCACAAAGAGGATTAGGTAGTTAGGAGGAGAGGGGAGCCTGAGGGCTGAAGGATGAGGAAGACAGGGACATTGTAGCTGGCCTGAGGGAGCCAGAGAGGGTCAGCTACTCACAGAGGAGCCCTGGGAGGGTCTAGGCCATGTTGCTGATGGCCTGGAGCATCCCCTCTAGAAGCAGACAGGCCTTAGCTAGAGTCCAGGCTACTTCTAAGGCTAGGTGGCCATGGCAGTCAGTTTTGAGTCCCAGGGTCCTCTATAAAATGGGCAGCTCAAAGGACTGGCCTCAGGTTCATTCTGGGAAGCAGCATATACCACAGGTAGCCCAGTCTTCCTCAGAACACTACAGCCCCAAGGGGCTGATGTGGTCGCCATTTCTCCACTTCCAAGCTAGGACCAAACTTTTTGCCTCCCTTCAATCTAGAGTCCTTTGAGTGATACCATTCCTTCCTGGCCAGGCATGTGTGGCTTCCTTTCCATGCTCAGGACACCCAAGCTCCCACAGTGTTATCCACATTCCCTTCCAAGCCCACTTCAGGTATTCTGAGAGGTCACCATTGCCAGCTGCAAAGCCCCTGCTCTCATGCTTCCAAATGAAGGTCACATGGCTAGGGGACACTCACAAGCTTCAAGTGACTTCCAGGTGCTTCTCTGTAGCCACTCTGGTAAATCATGCCTCATGCTCTGCATCTTGGCCTTGCCCAGTCTGGATTCTAGAGCTTACTTAGTTCTCTGGACACCAGGGCCTTTGCACATGCTACTTTGTGGGCTGAGGATACTCTGGCTGTCTTCAGCTGCTTGGCAAACTGCAGCATATGTGTAAGTGGTTTTCTGTGACTGGACCCACCTCCGAGGCAGTGAGGATTCACACTGCTTTAGCCATCAACAGTTTTCTAAGTCATGTCTCCATATTGCTGCCCCTTACTAAGAAATCAGGCTTGGAGAAATTATATTCATTTTGAACTTCCCAAGAGTTGGCAGAGAGGACCACATATGAGAAATGGGGAGATCAATCAAGGTTTATTTAGCCAGATGGATGAATATACCAGGAGCTCGGTAAATGCTCTTGAATAGATGGATGAGTGACCAAAAGGGGAATGCAATAAAAGCTTAGTAAATTAAGGAATGAACGGTCAAAGAAAAAGAAGACAGAGTCCTTCATGAGTCTAGCTGCTTTGCTTCTGAAAGAACACTGCCCCCCCATGGCATGCTTCTCATCAAGTGTGAGGAAGCCACATAACACGTGGGAACCCTGCCTACTCATCAGACCCAGAGCAGAGTGACATGCAGTCCCAGCATGCCATCTGCCCCCCAAGATCTGGTGCCCTGAAGACATATGAACAAGACTTCTAGTCCCAGATCTGCTCTTCCTGGTATGCACAGTGGGGAGGTGGAGACTCACCGTCAGGCAGCCCATGAGGCTTTGCTCGAAGGGCCGCTGGAAAGCTCTCGGGTCTCCACACCAGTCCAGCAACTCCGTGGCAGCATTGTGGAAGTTAGCAGGATTCTGTAAGTGCTGTGGGGAAGATGGAAGAGGCTTGAGGTTACAGGAGGGTGGCTGGCTGACACCGGCAGCATGCACTGGCCCAGGGCACAGAGAACCCTAGGTCTGGGCAGGAAGGAGACATAACAGAAAGGGGCAGAAGGCAGGCCAGGCCCTTGAGCTTTCTCAGATGCCCTTAAACAAGGTCCAGCCCATGGAGCAGGATGAGGCCAGTGATCCACTTCAAAGATGGGAGAACCAGGGCTAGTAAAGGCCAGAGTCATCAAGGATTTTCTAGATGTAGGTGGTCGGGGAGAGGTCTTGGCAGGATTTTGGAGGTGCTCTCAGTATTTGAAGCCAGCTGGCCCTGGGGGCTCCTTCCTGACCACTCATCTCATACCATCTCCCACCCTCTGTACCTCAGCCCAGGTCTTCCCATTTCTGCTTTCAGAGGATATTCAGTTATAGCTGTGTGCGTGCGTGTGTGTGTGTGTGTGTGTGTGTGTGTATGTGTGTACACCCAACTGGGAAGCAGGACTTGGAACATGGTATCTGGATTATTGTCACGATGTGGTCTGCTGTGCATGACTTAGTGCTCCCAGTTCCCAAGTACCTTGGGCTCCTCAGGCTACAATTTTCTGAGCCCTTTTGGGTCTACCTCCTTCTCCCACCTTGCTCTTAGGGAGTCAGAATTCTAGGGCTTTTAGATCCTACTTCAGGCTGGCAGGCTGGTGGCATGGAGGGGAGGAATGGATCCCTGACAACGTTTCATCCTTAACGTGAACCCTTGGCTTCCTGGGTTCTTGACATTTGGCATTGAGACCAAAAGACTAGGGCCATAGGGTTTGTTAGAGGCACAGCTATAGATCAAGTCTGGCACTTGGCCCAGTGGCAGGGGTGGCTGTATCCTCCTGAGGATCCCACAGGGTGTCTCTAAGGGTAGACTTACAAGAAAGTAGCAGCTCAAGAAACTGCTGCCTCGGTGCTGGGAGAGACAGTGGGAAGACACCGGTCTAGATGGTCCCTGTACCCCACCCTGAAGCATGAGTCAGCCTTATAGCCAATGCAGGGCAGGTCTTGGGGCTGTGTACTTCTCGGTGGGGCTGCAGGGCTCCGGGGTCACTCTGTCCCCACCTCCTACTGATCTAGGGTGGTCTGTTACTTCTTCTGGCTTCAGCTGCCTATCTGTAGAATAGGGATGACAGACTGTGGCATAGTCATGGGAATTATGGTTCCTTGCACTTGGGGCTCCATGACTGTTGTCACATACTGGTTCATGCAAAGAAAGGTTTAAAAACAGGAGAAAGTGAACTTGGAATGCCCCGCCTCTGTGGAAAGAAAGGAAAAGGAAGTAATTGAGGGGAAAAAGGGGGCAAGCAGGAAACAGAACCTCCATCATGGGGCTGGGTGGGAATTACACAAGATGGGGCTTATGCAGTCCTGGCAGAGCACCTGGCAGGTGTCGTGCTCCACATGGGGCTGCCCTTGGCTTGGTACTGGTCTCCCCTGAGAGCCCAGCCGTGTGTGGCTCTCAGTCTTAGCTGAGAGCAAAGCTGTGGCTCCTTATACCTGATCCCCAAGACAGAAGGGACCTCTGCATGCAAAGCCATGCACACAGTCATGCACACAAGGCCACGCACACATGGTGTGCTGGATAGCTTTAGTGTCAACCTGACACATCTGGGTTGAAGGAGCCTCAACTGGGGAATTGCTCTCATTGGTCTGGTCTGTGGCCATGTCCACGGGGCAGCTTCTTGATTGTTGAGTGATGTGGGAGGGCCCAGCCCACTGTGGGTGGTGCCACCCCTGGGCCTATGTTGTATAAGAAAGCAGGTTGAGTAGGGGCCAGGGGAGCAAGCCAGTAAGCAGTGTTCCTCCATGGCCTGTGCTCCAGCTTCTGCCTCCAGGTTCCTGCCCGGAGTTTCTACCTTGGGCTCCCTGATGAACTGTGACCAAGGAGTTCTAAGATAAACAAACCCTTTCCTTCCCAAGTTGGTAGTGGTCAGAGTGTTTTGTCACAGCAATGAAGAAACAAACTAGGACACATGGTCATGCACACAAGGCCATGCACACACAGTCATGCATATACTACCTTGCATGCACAGCCACGCATAAACAGCCATGCATATACTGCCTTGCATACACAGCCTTGTATACATAGCCGTGCATATAAGACCATGCCTTGCCAGAGAGCGGCCTTGTCTCTGCCTCTGTGTTTTCTTCTAAAAAATGTGCCTTCCAGAGGCCCTGGGCAACACCTGGAGTCTAGAAAGCTGAAGCCCAGCAGCTCCTTCTGGCCCACACTCTCAGATAACCAGGTGTTCTGTTTATTTACATGATGTCATGCTCAGTCAGCAGCATCAGGAGCCCCTACTTCCAACTTCCTGGTGACCACAGTAATACCCTTTGGAGATCTGGGTACCTAACCTCTGAATCCAGACCACGGTCTTGTTCAGACCCTGTTTTGGTACCCGGCTGCTGGGTCTTGCCAGCCTAAGGTTCTTCCTCTTCTCCACTGACAGCTGGCTCATTATGGGGTGCATCTCATGGGTGGAGCAAATAGGAGCAACCTCTTAGCCGGCTGTTGCGTGGCTCTGTGGCTTTAGTGAGGCGCCTCCTCTCTGTGCCCTAGTTGTCTGTCTCAGCCCCAGTGTGGCTGAAGTACAAAGAGAGGTTGTGTCTTGATGACATATGAAGTGCACACCTGGCCCAAACCCCTCCTCTGCCAAAGAGCTTCGTAGCCCTGGGGACATTACTGAACCTCACAGCCCTCATCTCTGAAGTGGGGTGGTGACAGTTTGCAGGGCTGCAGCCAAGTGTAGAGATGATGTGTGGGAGAAGCTGGTTACACAGCAGGGCCAGTTTGGTCTGCTGCTTCCCACGTATGCAAGGGACTTGCTGCAGGACCTTGATTCTCTTATGAGCTCCTTGAGGGAAGAAACAATGTCATGGGCACCTCTGGACCCCTAGACTGGCACAAGGTGAGGTCTGAGAGGAGTGATGGGTAGGCAGCCAACTATCCTAAGGATGGCCCCTTTGCTGAGCAGATTTGCCACCTGATCCCTCCACAAGAGACTCCAGTGGCACAGGGAGGAAATGGGTCAGGGGAAGGTAAGAATGAATAGCCTGGAACAGGAACACATTTTGAATAACAGGCAGAGGTTCCCAGCTGTGGGACCTAGACACCAATGCCCTGTTCCCCAGAAAACCTACCCAGCAACCCAATTCCTCAGGAGTGGAGCTATACCAATACCACTGAGTCTGTGGCAATGCCCAGACCAGGGTTGGCTCCTGTGGAGATGATGGATTCAGCTTATCAATCCAGCTTCCCACCAGTCTCTCTGTGAGTTGCACAATCCATCTGTGTGTCTATCTACCCATCCAGAATGAATCCATCCATATATCTACTTGCCCACCTGCCCATTCATCCATTTACTACTTTATCCATCTCTTATCTAGCCACTTATTCATCTGTCCATTCATCTAGAAGCCAATTTATCCAGCCAGCCACCCATTCATTCATCTATCCATCATCTATATCCACCCAGTCATCAACACCCCAGCCATATGTCCATCCACCCACTCACCTAGCATTCTCTTATGCATCCATCTATAGGTCTACCCTTCCCTGTAGCCACACAAAATACTCTCCCCACCTGACCCCGCTGAGCACCAGGTAGGAGTCTGCAAACTTTAAGATGAGTGTACCCTCATGTACCAGCTCTAAGGAGAAACAGGATGGCTAAAGTTACGGAGTGCCCAAGAAGCTCCTGAGCTCAGGCATGGGGTGTACAGATGCTCGGGAGGGTGACTAGAACCTGAAGAGGCTATTGGGAACAATGAGCTCTCCGTATGGTACTGAGATAACTAGACCTGGAGCAGGATACTTTGTAAAGAGGGAGCTTTGGTTCTCTTAACCCTGAGAGGCTGAGGAGAAGGAAGATAAGGACCAAACAAGAGGCTGCAGAGAAGGACCACAGGACATTGGGGTGTCCTAGGTGCTGGGGATAGAAAAGTTGTGCTGAGGAGGTATGGTTCCAAGAAGCCAAGGGTGGGAGGCCCAGGGTAGGAGCCACAGCCTGGATCAGCTAGGGGCCACTTAAACAGCACATTTGCCATGGATGCATGCAGACAGATACATTTGCCTTTCTATTCTGATTAAGTCAAGAGGCCTGAGAATCCACAGTCCACATAGCTAAAGGCACTTATAGAGTAGACAGACCTTAGCCCTGGACAAGCATCCATGAGGATGCCCATTTTTCAGAGGAGGCAAAGGGATGTGGCACCTTATTAGGTCACACAACTCCTAAGTGATAGGATGGAGACTCAGGTTTGCTGACTTGCAAATCTGGAGGATTGCTCTAGCATAGGCTGAGGGAGTAAGGGAACCCTGACTCCTGGTGATGCAGGGTTGGGTAGAGGAGGAAAGTCTAGAGGATAGCAGGCCCAGGAGCTGAGTGCCTGGCACATAAAGGGCAGGGGTTGCTGCCAGCAGAGCCACGGGCAGGAAAACTAGGTCAAAGGCAGGGCAGGGAGAGAGAGCCCTGTGAGTCAAGGAGTGATGGTGAAGTAGAGGGGGTGTTGTCTGGTTTCTAGTCTGTTACTCTGAGCAGAGGTACATAATTGGTGTTCAGGAGTCTGTTTGAGATGGGCTCAATCTGTAGGGAGTCTTCCACATCCCCTCAGACCCAGCATGGGATGACTAGATGGTTCTGTCTGAGGCTAAGGTGAGGACAAATCCCTCATACCTATGGAGTAGTCTTGGTTGCACTGGAGGGCACCTTGGGGAGGTTCCATTGCCCTGGAGCTCAGAGAGAGGTGGTTCCCCTGAGCTATGTCGGGTTGGGAGCCTGAGGCCAGCTGTCTGTGCTGCTTCCCTGAGCTTCCTGCCAAGACTGTGTGATCAGAGACTACATCCCAGAATACCCCTTCCCACCACCAGGATGCTGAGGACACCAGCCACCACTATCTTTGGTCACTGTTACCACTGGCTGAGCACCTGCTATGTACCAGGCCTGGGTTTCATGTATTCTCCCAGGTAGGCCTATAGGCCCCATCTGACACATGGGGAAACTGAGGCTTGGAGAAATAAAGTGCCTAGCCTGACACAGAAGACTAGGAACTCAAGTCTGGGCTGCCTGGTGCCATGCTTCACTTGATAGCGCCTTCTTCCGGACCTCTCGGTGCAGAATGCTGGGCCCTGTGTATAGCATCATTCCTAGATATCTCTGGGGGTGTCTAGTGATGGGTTCTCTGCCTTCCAACAACCTGGGTCAGGCAGAGAGGTGCTCAAGGTGACCTACCACTGGGGTGGTGTGACTTCAGGTGGCTCTTGTTCCCTTTCTGGGGCTCAGTTTTCTTTCCTGTGAGATGATT
The DNA here is from genome assembly GCF_000622305.1 of Nannospalax galili. Taxonomy (NCBI): domain Eukaryota; kingdom Metazoa; phylum Chordata; class Mammalia; order Rodentia; family Spalacidae; genus Nannospalax; species Nannospalax galili. The sequence goes on along the minus strand of NW_008352659.1, from coordinate 2,644,710 downwards.
TTTTTTCCCGAACCTTTTCTTCTCTTGAAACTTTTTTACAGGGGTCTCATGTAACTCAGGTTGGCCTCAAACTCAGTATGTAGCTGAAGGTGACCTTGACCTTGAATTCCCGAATCTCTGTCTGCATTTTCCTAGTTCTGGGGTCACAGGAGTGTGACATCAAACCAGCCTTCTTCTCTTTGCCATTGGCAAGCAGCTGGAGCAAAGGGCCTGGGCACACAGGTCGGGAAGGGAGGTGGCAGAAAGGGGCTCACAATTTAGGTACTTCAGTGCCTGTGCATCGAAGTTCAAAGCACAGGAGAGCCCAGAGAAGACAGGGCATGAGCCCGAGTCACTCCGCTGGGTGGGAATGAGGCGGTGCAAGCCTTCAAAGTCAGGTGTGTGTGACTGCAGTGGTAGGCTGCCTCATGTCTGCTTTCTCCTTTACGGGTACCCATGAATGCCCTACTGTAGCACAGATCTACTCCCTGTCTGCCCCACCAACCCCACTGGCCAGCCACATTTACCTGCTTGATGCACTGCAGACGGTCATTGGTCTGCTGGATGTGCCTGTCCATAGAATTCATTCTGGCCGTTTCACTGGGTTCTACCCGAGAGCCATGAACGTGGTCCAGTCTGGGAAGAGAGAAGTGAGAGTGTCACGGAGTGGCGCCAGGCTTGCCAACCTTGCATAGTCTTCCAGCTAGCCTCCCACTGAGTGTCCAGCATGCCTTGTCCCCTCACTCAGCCTACAGGGCCACAAGGTACAGCTGACATGGAGGATCTGGGAGGGGCTCCTTGGTGTTCTCTATGTGTGGCCCCTATGAGCCTGGGTGAGTGTGCCCACTGGAAGATGAGGGTACATACATGTAGGTACACATATTAGGGGAAGTGTGTATGTACGCACACGTGTACACTGGTGGAGTAGAGGAAAGTAGCCTAGCTTCAGATTCCTGGTTCAAGGCTTAGGCCATTCTGTGGCTCTTCCCATGTGACCCATGACCTTCACTGCACATGTGCCTTGTGGCAGGCTTCTTTTGCAGGGTCATCCCCATGTGCTCACCTCAGGCTCCCCTGGCTTCAGAGTTCTTTATACTTCACAAACCATCCAGAGTCAAGGGGCTCTACTTTTCTCCTTCGCCCCTCTGGGAAGTGGGGGGGGCAGGAATTAGTACCACGATCAGTTTCCAGAGAAGGACACTGAGGCTCAGAGAGAGGCAGGGAGCTGCTTCTGACCAGCAGGCAGCCCATGCCACCTTTGTAAAACTGGACTTAGCAGCATGTCCTGGGTGCCAGGCTCCACCTTCAGGATGGGCGAGTTGGGGAGATTGACAAAGGGGGTTTCTTTCCCCAGCGGGGAGTAAAGTGAAGGCTTCCTCAATCCAGACAGCTCCAGGAACCCTCCATACATGGGGCTCCAATGGCAGCCAGACCTGAAGAAGTTTGAAGCTGCTTCCCTGGGCTCATTGTTGGGAGTGAAGCATCCCCAAGTGTGGGTTATCCAGAGAACACGCTCATGGAAGTAGAGGGTGGATCATTTGGTCATCTGTAAGCTTTGATATGGGCTTTGTCTTTGAGCTTTCCGGCACGAAAGGTAAAAGTGGCGGGGGCGGGGGGGGTCGTGGTTGTATTAATGTCTCCCAGTCTCATCTTGCTAACCACCACCCTTCCCACTGCCCTGTGGTAGGGACCACTTGCCAGATGTTTATACTCCCTGACACCCAAATCCCTGTCCATCATTTATTTATCATCTCAAGGCTTGCCAGTCCATTGGCCTATTGTTCAAGGGACTCATGGTTGTGTAATCTCAGCATTTGGAAGGCTAAGTAGGAGGATCATCAGTTCAAGGTCACCCTGGGAAAGACTGTCTCAAGAGGAAAAAACAGAAAGACAGACAGGAAAAAAGAAACTCTTGCTTCAAGCCTGCATTCACCCTAGGTCACCTACTAGGTGACAGTTGGTGGAATTTTTCCCATTAATAGTCAAATGCTGGTTCAGTGTCTGTGCACTGACAGGCACTGAATCATTTCCACTTTGTAGGTGAAGAAACAAAGGCTCAGTTTACCGTTGATTCCATAAAAACCAGGTCCAGAATCCTGCCTTTCCTGTGAGAGCCCATGGAACAGGATCTGTGGAGGTAACAGTTCCCTCGTTACCCTCAGAGGTTCCCCCAAGGAGAGCTGTCTCCTCCTGAGTGCATCTACACAGAGCCTCAGTCAGTACTCAGGTGACCCCTCTTGGGATCAGGGACCAACCACAGGGTACACAGGGACAAGGGAGGGCTCAGAGCAGAAGCAAGCCAGTAGCACCTTCTCTCATGCTGTCTTGATTCCTGGCTCAAGGGCTGTGAAGGACCAGTGCACTCCAGGCATGGGTGAATAATGGCAGCCAGGGTCCCAGAAAAAGTATGGTTTCTGGGGCTGGAAAGATGGTGCAGCAGTTAAGAGAACTTGTTGCTCTTTCAGAGGACCCAGGTTCAGTTCCCAACACCTACATAGTGGCTAACAACCATTGGTAACTCCAGTTCCAGAGGATTCAACACCTTCTTCTGGCCTCTACAGATACCACACATGCATGTGGTGCATGCAGGCAAACACACATAAAATAAAAGTAAACATAAAATAAAAGTAAACTGAAAGAGTCTGGTTTCTGAAGCTGACTAGCACAAGAACACTGAGCCAAAGGAACCCAGAAAAACAAGGCCGGATCAGCTCAGTGACTGGCTTGGGAGCTTGAAAGGAAGCACAAAGAAATCCCAGGTCTGAGTAGATCTGCCCCCAGTCCATAGACTGTTAACTAGGAAAAAAGGCTACCATGGCCCAAGCAACCAGCAGGGGGCACCACTGACAAACTTTAGCACCCTGAGGGCCAGAAACCTTCACTCTGAGGGTTTGGGGTCCTCTGGCTACCTCTTATTTGCCCTCACCAAGCCCTACCTCCAGGGAGAATCTTCTCCCAGGCTGGTCATGGCATTTTGTCCAGAACCAAAAACACAGGGGACCTAGAGACATGATTGGTAAATATAGACAGCTGTAGCCTGAGGGTGCTTTGCACACTCAAAGAAGCCTCCAGCAAACACTAGGAGCTTTCTGGTCCCCAGGGCTGCATTTCCCTTTTGAGAGCTGGCAGGGCTGGCTGGCAGGGCTCTGGGTCTCATTTAGGAGGCAAACAGCAAAGAGCTAGAACCATTCTAGACAAGGCTGGCCTCCATGGGGTCTCTGGATTCGAAGATCTACAGGATACCTTTGAGCAACCATGTCCTCGGCCTACTGGTTCCATTGATTTTGTCTGGGGGAACCTGAGGCCCACAGTGGTTTTTGTCCAAGGTTGCATGGCCCATGTCTACCTAGGTCTAGGCTCCAGGCCCAGGCTCTAGCCTAGGGAATCAAAATGTGACCATCTGGGCTTTCAATACCTGAGACTCACAGGGTGGGTAGGCAGCTGTCAGGTGTTTCTCTCTCTCTCTCTCTCTCTCTCTCTCACACACACACACACACACAGGATCTCAATTTGTGTCTCAAGCTGGTCTCAAACTCATGGGTAATCTACCTGCTTCAGCCTCCCCAGTGCTGGGATTACAAGTGTGAGCCACCAAACCTCACCATCCTATGTTTCAATCTACAAGTGATTGGGTAAGCTGACATTAAGTGTATTTTTTCTTTTAATTTTTTTTCAGAGAGGGTCTCTCTATGTAGGGTCTTCCAGGCTGGCCTTGAAGTCATAATCCTCCTGCTTTAGCCTCTTAAGGGCTGGGATTATAGGCATGTGCCACCATACATATCTGAGATGACATTTTTTAAACTACTGAGCTCATTGGCAGAAAATGGGGTTATTAACACCAGGAATGGATAGAAATGGAGGGTCTGAATTCCACAGTGCAAGAGGCAAGGCCTTGAGGGCTAACGGTCCAGGACCTGAGGAGGGTTAGCACAAGGCAAGAGAAATGGGGCACAGAGGGGACGGTCTGATTTCCGCACCTGCTACATCATCAGCAGGCCGGGCCTGAGGTATGACTATTTTTCTCAGTCCTTAAAGACTTGGAAAACTGAAGTGACTCCCCCAAGGTCATGCAACGAGGATGATGCTGGGCTAAGCTCTCTGCCTTTCTAACTATTAATGTTATTCTTCTCATACTTAAGACTGGTGGCCAGAGTTTCTGGCTATTCCTATCTCAAGCCATGACTGGGCCCCCAAAGATGTCTTTGTTCCACTCAACTTGCCCAAAGCCAGTTGTTTCCAAGGCCACCTTGGGTCCAAGCTCAACACCCTGCCAGTGTGGGAAGTGGTGAGTGCTTGGCAGCCAGCAGAGGTCGCCCCTCTGCCACAGAAGCGCAGTTAAGCTAGACTACTTTTGCCTTTGGGTGCCTGGACTCCTTTAAACCTTTAAAAGTCCTTACAAATCTTTAGTGGCTGCAGCTCCAGCACTCACTGAAGCCCTGGCTTTGTTCCAACTGAGAACAGCCCCTGATAGCCTCTACCATTCCTGCTGTCCAACTGCCTCTGGGTAGGAGAGAGGCTCTATGGGGGACCCTGAGTCAGCCTGAGGGTCTATGATGAGAACCTGCCCCACCACCCACCCGCTGTGTGAACAGGACAAAAGGCTGGACCTCAGTTTCCCTATTTGTAATGAAGGGCTGGGCTAGCTTGGCAACCTGCCAAACTCCAGCATCTAAGGATTTCTGAGTTGGAGCTCTGGCTGTCTGGAAAAATCTACCTCAGTAAGAGTAGAGCACTGATTTCGACACTCAAAGGTTGTCCCCAAGCTGGGGAGCCTGCAGTCTGGAAAATTCCACGAGAGCCATTTTTTCCAGATGGCCCAGTGTCCCAGACAGTGCTCTCCTGAAGCTATGCCCTTTCCTTTGTTTCTCGCTTGGTGGGGCTTCACTGCATGCATTAAAGCTTTTAGATGGTAACATGGGTGACATGGGTCTTCCCAACTTCCAGAGGTGGTCTTGCTGGAAGAGCCTTCTGTTTATATTTGTCATCTCCCAGCAAAGCTCAGGTCAAGTTTGCCCTTGGTTGTGTCCTGTACAGCAGACAGGCACAGTGAGTTAGCCACCACTATGCACTTCAAAACTGCTCTGAGAAGGGACTGTTGAGAGTTGAAGGGAGTAAGAGGCCAACCTCTTCTGAGTATATCCATGGCAGGATGGAGAGGACCCAAGAGCTCAAATGAGCTGGCACCTTTTGTAGGGCCCTGGGTGGGCTCTTCCCTGAACACAGGGGACAGAGGATTCTTACTATACCATGGGCATTCACAGCACTGAGGGTGGCAGGCCCACCACACAACCATCTTATTAACACTGAGTTTTCCTTCACACTTTTCAGGCCTGACTAGTTAATCTGCACTAACCTGACACCTGTGCATCCAGGTAGCGATGTCTGTGTACTGTGTGTGTCCCTCTGCACACTCCAGAGCAGGTACTTGCGCACACGGGCTGCTCGCCCAGATGCATTAGAGCACACACATCTCCTGACAGCTTGCATAGGCAAGTGGCGGGTCCCTAGGGAGCTATGTGAGCAACGGTGTGCAGAAATGATTCAATCACCACACACATCTGCAACTTGGGTCTCGGGCAGGGTGGCGGGGGGGTCCGGGTCTGGACCTGTGGCTAGGGTAGGAGGCACTACCCACAACCTGAGCAGAGGTGCTATGCTTCAAGACAAAGCCAGGGCCAGCTAGCTGAGGACTGCCTTCCTCATTTGGTGAGAGAGCCGAGGCTCCAGGGCACCATCCCAGCCTTCAGCAGCTCTGGAGTGACAGCAACAGACCTCATAGAGCCCAGGCATGTGGCGACACCATCATCATCCTCCCCCGGCCTGGCTCCCACCTCCCGCCACTCTAAGTCCACCACTCTAGGCTGCTGGCTACCTCCTCACCTGGATTCTGAAGACACCTCTACATCTTTACTTGGTCCACCTACAGTTCAGAATGCCTGGTCTTCCCACTCAACAAGATCCAGCAAACTGTCACCCCCAAGTGGCAGTACTTGCTCTACTCCTATTCCCCCCAACATTCTTATCACACACATCCATCCCAGTGGTGTCTTTGCATTTGTCTCCCCTTTGGGTGGGGTGTCTGACAGCTATGCATCCTGAAATCTAACCTGGGCCCAGTAACTTGGAAGACTGAGGGTGGATGTATGGCCATTACTAAGGTATTGGGAACTGAAATCTCAGTGACTAACTCTAACCAGACAATCTCAGGACTGGGAGGTGTCAGCCAAGCAGGACAGTGTTCTCAAGGAGTTACTCATTTTCCTTAGAGAAATAAGATGACTTCAGGTCATCCATGGGTGACACTTTTACATTTTTATAATGAAATCTTGGGGTCAGGAAAATGACCAAGAATGAGTTCATGAGTGTTATTTAAGATGGAGTTAACCTAAGTGGGCTTAAACATCATTTTGAATATTGTCTTAGTCCAGGGTGGGGTGTGTGGAGTAAAAGAAACTGAGGTTCAGGATGCTGTGACATAGATCTCCTCCCTCCTTGTCTTAAAGGGAAGGCCTGGAAGCTCAGATGTGCAGGAGCTGCCTGGTGAGCAAAAGCAGATGGAAAGGAACAACTCTATCTTTGGGGCTCTTCCCCAGGAGAGTCTAGAAGAAGGGTAGGTGGGCAGGAGCTGAGGGGAGCGAGGGAGGGAAAAGCTGCTCCGGGCAGCTGCTGGGGACCAGCTGTTCTTGCTCAAGGCCAGGCAATGAGGACAGGCCCTGGGTAGGCATGAGGACTTGTACAGGGTGGGGCTCCTGTAGGTGGTGGGCTGAAAGCCAGACCTTCCTGGCTGTGGGGTTTGGGGAGGCCTTTTTATTTCCCAAGCCTGTGTCCTCCACGGGAGAACCGGAAATCTGCCTTCCCCACTGGGCTGAGGAGCCGAGTGAGCAAAGACATTTAGGAGAGAGTATTCTGAAAGGCCCACACCTGCTTCCTTTATACAATCAGAGAGCAGTGCCCCGTGGCCAGGCTCCATAAAGCCCGCACAGTCCGGCCACCAACTCCAGATGCTTTGGCTCCACTCTGGAGGTTTCTGGAAGGGTGGACCCATTTCTCTCAATGACCTGGTCTGCCAGCACCTAGTCTCGTCTACAGGAGTCTCCACTGTCTACGCTGGTTAATGAAAAAACACAGTATAGCCTCAATCTTTCAGAGTGGGGGTTCTGAAGGCCAGCCCCACCCAATTATCCCTGACAGCCTGCCCTGGGCTGAATGCTAATCTGAGGAGCGGCCAGTTGGAACAGTCCTGACGAAGGCCAGCCACTGTCTCCACCCAGTAGACTAGGACTCCAACTGCACAGGGTGCCTTGTCCTTTGGGCTCAGGCTGCCTGAGCAGCTCCTCAGTGCCCTCAAGCCAAAACTTCCTGACCATATCCCAGGTCCTTGACTTTATCCCCACCAAAAGGCAAAGAAAGCTAAGGCCTCTCAGGGTTCTGATCCTCCAAGGCCACCTCACACCCCAATAATTACTTAACCTGTAAGTGACAAACACTAGGTTCTTCTGTGTTACCTCAAGGCTTTCAACTCTACTGTGATTGATGTCCAGATATAGAGAGGAGCCTTAGGCTCTGAGAGACCCAGTGACTTGCTCAAGGCCACAGTGCTGAGAAATGGCGCCAGGATTCTGTCCTTAGTCTGACCACAAGAGCCCATGTTTTCGTACATCCCATTCTCCACAGAAGCACGGCAGGTCTTCATCAACTGGACACTTCCTTCGCAGTCCCACTGCCCAGAGCGACGAAGTAAGCATCATTGTTGTGTGGTACTGAGCTGACTGACACTGTCCAGGCCACCCTCTCTCTCAGGACAGCCTTGCTTACACAGAGGCCCTGACCTGGTTTTGCTTCAGGGCTCCTGTGGCTCTTCCAAAGTCTCAGATGCCAGGAAGTATGGAGGGGGTGGGGCAGTGAGCAGTTACTCCAGGGCCCTGAGGGACAGGGAAGGAGGGAAGCTGGATCCTTCTAGAAGGCAGATATTCCTACAGCTCCAGCTCTAGGCACAGGAGGTATTTTGACTGTCTCCTACCTCTGCCTCCCCAAGTCTTCAAATCTACCTACTTGGCAACTCAATGGAACAGAGCCAATGTGATTTTCCAGAGAGGGTCTGGCAGAGCTGGACAGGTCTGTAGGGACCACCTAGTCTGGTGACAGCAGGGCTGAGAACAGAACCATCCCCAACTCCTGTACCCAGGGCAGACATGCCTAATCCATCACTACTAATCAATCACTTCCTGCTGAGTTAAGTAAGACATAGCCAGCTGACTGTCTACCTGAGGGACAGGGAAGGAGGGAAGCTGGATCCTTCTAGAAGGCAGATATTCCTACAGCTCCAGCTCTAGGCACAGGAGGTATTTTGACTGTCTCCTACCTCTGCCTCCCCAAGTCTTCAAATCTACCTACTTGGCAACTCAATGGAACAGAGCCAATGTGATTTTCCAGAGAGGGTCTGGCAGAGCTGGACAGGTCTGTAGGGACCACCTAGTCTGGTGACAGCAGGGCTGAGAACAGAACCATCCCCAACTCCTGTACCCAGGGCAGACATGCCTAATCCATCACTACTAATCAATCACTTCCTGCTGAGTTAAGACATAGCCAGCTGACTGTCTACCCACCTTTTCCTCATCCATTCTTAGCCACCAGTGCCAGTTCAGGAAAGGAAGACTTCCAGGTAACTAATCTTTGTGTTTGTGTGTGTGTATGTGTGTGTGGGGGGGAGTGTTTTGTGTATGTGTGTTGTGTATGCATGTGTACAAGAGGGTCCTTGTGTATATGTATGGAGGCCCAAGATCCATGTCTTTTCTGAATGGTTCTCCAGGTTTATTTTTGAGGCAGAATTTCTCACTGAACCTGAAACTCACTGATTCTGCCAGACTGGTAGCAGGGATCTGCCTGTCTCCCTACCACACCAATGCTGGGGTTATAGGATGGTGCCACCATATTTGGCTTTTACATGGGTTCTGAGCTCAGGTCTTCATGATTATATGGGGGATACGTTACTAAGCCATCTCTCCAGCTTCAGGTGGCTCAGGAAGGCCATTGGGTAGACCACATGCCTTTGTGCTCTTTCCTGAAACCCAGAGTATGAGCAAGGCTCTTTCCAAGCTAAGAGTTCCCTGAATGGAGGGACTGCACAGGCAAGCAATGATGTTCCTTGCAGTTGCAAGCTCTATCATTCCATTTTGCAGATGGGAAAACTGAGGTTCAACGTAGGTGGACAATTTCTCCTGGTCACACAGGGAGGCATGGCTGCCCAGCAGAGCAGCTTCTTTTTATTATATTTTGAGACAGGGTCTAGTCACTACATATTCCTAGCTGGCCTGAAACTCACTATGTAGACCAGTCTGGCCTGTAACTCAGAGATCCACCTACTTCTGCCCTTCCCAAGTGCTGGGATTAAACCCCCCTCATGCCAGGATTTTACTTTATTTTTAATTATGTATATATGTGTGGGTTTATGCATGTGAGTGCACTGTCTGCAGAGTCTAGAAGAGGATGTTGGATCCCCTGGAGCTGGAGTTACAGGTGATTGTGAGCTGCCGGACGTGGGTGCTGGGAACCAAGCTTGGGTCCTCTGCAAAAGCAGGACAAGCTCTTAACTGCTGAGCCATCTCTCCAATACCCAGAGTAGCTTCTGTCTGCCTCTGCCTGTACCTCCCTGTGGGACCTTGGCCTTCCACTTACTAACTGCGCATGCCTCAGCCTTCACCTAGTTGTTATTATTAATTGTTGAATTTTTCAAAAAGGAGAGTGGCAGATAGACAAACAAAAAACAAGAATCCACCCTCATGGTTTAAATCTGGAAAGGAACTGGGGAAATGGACAAATGCACCCTAATAGTCATAGCTGAGGCCTGGGTAAGCTGGGTATCTCACTCTCCCCAGCCTCTTATATACGGAGGCTGCTCTTCCAGGTGCCTACCCAAGCTGGGCTGCAGTAAGTCTACAGACAGCTACCACAGGGACCTGCCTGGGAGCTGCTACCACCTCAGGGGGTGGGGGTAGGTGAGACTGGGTGCCCCACCTAGGATGGGATGGGAATGAAGCCTCTGCTCACTATGAAACAGTTAGGTTCTGCCTGCAGAGCTGTGTGTCTCCAGGGCTCTAGGTGGAGTTTTTTCAGCATCCCTGGGCTGAGGCTGGTCATGGCCCCCCATCACATTGCCTAGTACGCATCTTGTCTGATCTCAGGAAGTCTCCGGGTCTGAGGGTCTCAGAGGACAAAGCCACTGCTGTCTCAGAACAGGAGCCCTTCAGGGACAAGCAGGGCCCCTAGAGGCCACTGAAAATACACACTTCCTGTCTGACAACAGTGACAGAAGCCCCATCAGATGTTCTCTGTGGTTCACAGGGCACTCTGGTGCACTGACCTTTTTGTCATCACCCCGTCTTGGATAGTCAGAGTGGCCTAGTCATAAGGCACTAGGCCACTGGGTTCAAAGCCCACCCCCGCTATTTGCTGACTCCTGAGCCCAGGGCTCCTCTGTAAACCAGAGGCAGTGATGACAGCAGTCACCCAGGCTGCTGGGCTCATGCAGTGGGTGACTGAACGTGAAACTGGGTCTAACCCTGAACATCAGCTCCATACAGGGCCCCCAGCCCTTATCAACGATATCAGAGAAAGGAGGAAATGGCAGAGGTGCCGGCTCAGGGAGGTTTACATGCTACTACTATGTACACTAAACATTTTAAACCTTACAAAGCCCCCAACAATGCTGTTTTTTTGGGTCACAGGCCATAGGGGAGAACCTAGTACTATTATTCTGCTAAGTGGACACAGTATTAAACCAACTCCTAATGACTTATTGTTGCACTCATAGATTAATGCATCTCTCAGCTGGCCAGAGAAGTTTCCCCATTAGCAGATGGTGATTAATATCAAGAATCACAACTGGCCAACATGCAGAGAACAAGAGGTTGCAGAGTGCTCACCCTGGAATAGGACACCTATATCAAGCTTCTGCCTCCTAAGGCTCAGGATTCATCGTGGAAGAGGAGGTGGAAAAACTGCAGAAGCCAGAGGTAGTGGACGGCCACAGGGAACCAGTGTTTCCCAGAGAGCTAGGTAGTTAGTCATATGAACTCACAGGAATGGTGACAGCATGGATACGTCCCACACAAGCTCAAACCAGACAAAAATCCCTGCATAGAAGCTGGGGAAATGGGTAAGAAACCTCAACCCTAGCTGAGAAACTATTGACAACTGATGGCTGCTGGGAGGGAGAAGGTTGGTTTTCTTTAAGGTGTGATGCTGAGTAGGTTGGCCAGGCTCCAGTGGATGGACCCATAATGAAGGGCATTTGGGAACACATATTTATATATATAAACATATAAATTGGGTGGAGGGTAGCAAGGAGTGCAGATAGGGGAGAGGGTCTAAAGATGATCAAAATATAGTGTACAAAATTCTCAGAAATTCGATAAAATATTTTAAAAACAAACTAGTTTTTAAACTGTTTGCTAAGTTTTGCAGCAATGTCTTAGAGGGAGACCCAGTTAATAAAACAAGGCAAGACTGTGTGTATGGAGGGTGGACTGAGGTACTATTCCTCAGCATCCCTCTGGAAGGCGCCTCCACAGGGACCAGGATTTGGGCAGCTGACACCAAGAGGAACGGCAGGGTCAGGCAGTGAGCCTGGTAGGAACTAGTGAGCACAGCAGCAAGGGGCCTCGTCAACCACGTGAGGCCTCTTCCAGGCAGGCAGTGTCAGTGATGGAGCTAGGAGGCTAGACAGGGTCCACTGCAGGGCTCAGACAGGAGAAGGTCAGTGGCTGAGATGTCACTACAATTTGTCCACTGGAACCCAGTCTCCTGAGGTCGCCCTGAAGGACAGAGGCCCTGATCAGATGAGACAAAAACTCTATGTTCTGCCCTCCTGGGGACATGGCCCCTGCATGGACCCACAGGTCTGGCCTTAAACACTTGATGTTTACCACAGGTACTGGATCACAAAATACGCCTTTCCTTGAGCACATGAGAAAATCCCAGTATTTATGTCCTTAGAACTGAATTTGAGAAATACTGGCCTAAGAGGCATGCCAGCGAGGTGGGCAGGCAGGAGAGAGGCAGAGAGGACACAGGAAAGCAGGCACGCTGGGCCCCCAGGGAAGCCAGAAAAGGCAGGGTAGGGGCAAGAGACCCTCAGCCTCACACAAAGATGTGACCACAAGGTGTCTCTGGGAAGAGAAGCTGAACCCTGGATCTTAGATTGAACACCAAGAGAGGCTTCGTGAGAGCCCTGCCCCTCAGGGAGATCCAGCCAGCTCCCCTCCCCAGCAAGGCTGGCTTAGGTTGGGAGCAGAGACCCAGCCACTTCCTGGATGAGGGAGTGAGTTGGCTGAGGAGGAGACTAGATATTTTGTGTGTGTGTGTGTGTGTGTGTGTGTGTGTGTGTGTGTATGCCCCTCCTTTCCTAACCCAGGCAAAGGATACAGAAGCTAGGTGTGTCAGGCCCAGTGGCCCAGGTTGCCTGGACAGCCAGGGCTTTCTCCCCAAGGCTGTGGTGTGCCACTCTACAGGCTCTGCTCATAACTCACCAGGCTGACATCTGACATTTCATGTGAATTATAACAACATAGCCAAAGGCAGAATGATTCGTTCTATCTACCACTGGGAAAGCTCTGGTGGGAAAGAATGTAGAAACTTAAAATCTGCCCCAGAACAGAAAATGGAAAGGTCAGGATTCAAACTCAGATCTTATAGCAGCCATCCTGAAGTCCAATGATCTACACAGGATCCTAGGGCTAGGAACCAGAACTGAGTCATGGGGACCCAGTCCAGGGTGGGACACTTGAAAAGAGGTGTTTATCCTTCATCATTCCCGGTCTGGCGTGGGGGGCGGGGGGGGTGTCCCAAGTACACCAACTCATGTGCAGTACTATGGACATACACTCGACCTCTCTGGGTCTGTTTCCTTAGCTGCTGAAGCCCCAGAGGCTGAGGGGTGCTCCACATGTAGAGAGCACTCACTGCAACAGTCCTCTTCATGTGCATCTTCCCACTCCTGCCTATCAAGGTGGGTCTTACTGCCTGACCTTATGGCAAGTGAGGCCCACAGAGGTTAGGCACCTTGCCCAAGGACATACAGCGGGCAGGGGTTCTAACTCATTTCAAGGGCCTTGGCCTAATCCCATAGCAGCAATGGCTGTGTTAACTTGCCCGGCACTAGCCTAGAACAAAGGGTGGTGGGATGAGGGGCTTTGGGCTCAGCCCAAGACTGCATTGCCATGGGAATGACATACTTAGTCCCTTGATTGGCCTTGGGGAAGACAGGGCTGGGTGAAATGATTTCTAAGGAATCTTCTAGTTTTAACACTTTGGCTAAGGCTGAGGGATAATGGCACCTTTGACTTCTGGAAGCCTAAAATATAGGCTTCCAGTCACCTGGTGGTCATGCCCCACACAGAGTTGGGCACTGAAGGAAGGGTACTCCCCAGCTTCCCGGCAGGTTTCATTGAGGAGGAAGGAGTGCAGCCAGGTCCCAGGGCCAAGACATGGAATGGGCAGGGAAGTAAGGCTTAGGTGCTGCTCTGGGGCCATGTTTGGCTAAGCCTGGTTAGTCAGCCCAGCAAGATGCCATAGGAATCTTTCTTAAAGGAGAAGGTGCTGAAAGAAAACAGGACTCTCACTATTCATCCAATTTTAATTAACTCACCCCGTGGCCTTGCATGATTCCTGGCTTCTGCTCATTCTTCTGAAAATTCTGAAGCCCGTTTCTGACCTGTGATTTACTATTGCTGTACGTCTCTATAAGCAGTGTTTTAGCTTAAGTGGCAGTTGCATATTAATTACAAAGTTAATTATGTGCTGTGTAATCATGCTGTAATTCATTAGTTTACTCTACACTCTGAGAGCCTCGCGCTAATAGCAAGAGCTGACAGGACTTCAGGAATCAACGAGAAAGATCCATGTAAATCCAGAATGGGGCTGCAAAGGCCTTGACATCCTAAGATGCTTCTTTGGGCTCTCAGCTCTCTCTCTACTGATTCTGTGGCCCACTCGGTGGTTCATGTGGTTCAAGCACAGGGCCCTCAATGCCTGCCTGACAGGTACAGCTCCCAGAACACATGCTGCCTTCGACTGGAGTCTGCTGTCTGCTGGGAATGAAGGAAAATCCAGCTGTTTGCTCTCCACAGACATTCAGGGACAGGAACAGGATTTGTTTAAAATTACTTACGGAACAGGGAGTCACTTGTGGGTGACAAATTAACTGTTCAGATCACCAAAACAAAGTGGCCCTGGGAGCGCAGGTCACCCTGGGGTGTCAGGTCTCAGCAGAGGCTGGGGTGGGGAAATCCAGGTCCCAAGGAGGGAGGGGTGTGCCTGTGGTTGGACCAAGGTCTCTTCATCTCTTTGCCCTCCTCTAGTGAACACTAAGAGCCTCCAGGTGTGCCCAAGATACCTCCCTCCCTCCCTCCCTCCCTCCCTCCTTTAATAGACAGGGTCTCAATACTTGGCCCCAGCAGGCTGGAATTTTCTATATTGACCAGGCTAGCCTTGAACTCGACTCCCTCCCTCCCTCCCTCCCTCTCTCTCTGTCCATGCTTTGTTTAGCTCCTTCCCAACAAAGCACAGGGCACTGGATCATGCATTAAGATTCTCTTCTTAGAGGATCTGGTAGCCTCGCTATAAGTCCAGGTCCATCTGTGACCTGGGTGGGTAGACCACACGGTAGACAGGAATGGGGCACTGCTGCCCACAGCCTGTCAGCTCTAGTACTGTCTCAGGCTATACCCTATAGTCTGCTCCCCTGATGTTATCAGCTATGGGAGAATCATCATGACCCTCCAGTGACTTCTAAAAGTCTATATGAGTAAAGACAGGCCTGCCCTCCCCCTGACCCCCGCTCTGCAAATCTGTAGGTCAGATTTCAAATCCCAGTTATAGGAGGAGGGATACAAAGGCTGTGACCTGCCCTGGACATAGCGATCTGATGGCCAAGACCCTCTGTTTTCCAAATATAAGCCTGCTAGTTTATTTCTGCTGACAGCTGAAGGGGAAGAATAAAGTGGAAGTCCTTTCCCTTCTGGCTCCAGTCAATAAGAGGAGAGAAAGACTTGGAGCCCCAGCTGGCAGGAGAGGAAGATAAATAAGAAAACACAAAACATGTCCTTGCGCTACAGTGGAATGTTTTAAAAAGAGAGGTAGAAAACACAAGGTCGGGGCAGATCTCATTTTCTAGCCATTTCAGTGAGCTTCGGGGAGGAAGTGGGATTCTGTTGCCTGGTGCTTTCAGGGGGAATGAGTTTTGCAGGGAGCTCTCATTTTGGGGGAGTGCAGGTGGGGGTGCGCATCTTAACAGCCAAAGCCCTGTGGTTTCCTTTCCAGGGAACACACTGGTTTCCCAGGCAACAGAGAAGTCCAGCCTCCAAAGTTCTGACAAGGAGACTTGGTTTGGCCTGGGATGCTCCCAACAATTATCTGAGGCCAAGGCTTCACCATCCTGCTCGCCCCAGCAGCGAGCTGGGAGGGAGAGGTGTAAAAATGCCAGCTCTGCAAAAATATGGGAGCTGTTCCCCCTCTCTCCCCCTGTGCTTGTGCAGGCATCTACTCCCCAGATTCATTGCTTTCCAGGGCTTTATGGCTGAGCAGGTAAAAATGCCAGGAACAGCTTGGAAGCAAGCCTGTGTTTGACAGCACCCATGGACCCCAGGAGACAGTAATGGCGTATGGGCAGGAGGCGGTGGGCCATCAAGGGCTGGGCACACTCAAGAGCTGACACAGCCAATGCAGGGGACCTGGATGAGAACAGGGTCAGTCTGATTGTTCCCTCTATCTACACTTGCCTAGGGTTGCTCCTAGATTTCCCAGATTTAAAGCTCATTTTCTCAGAAAGAAATATTACAAGGTCTGGCCTGAGCAGACGCCATCCACACATCAGGTGCTCCAGGGAGAGGAGCTTGATGGCATTCACAGAGCACTTATCTGGCAGCCACCACTGGGAGCTGGGCTAAGTGGTCCACACGCATTATCTCATTTAACGTGCTCTCCAGCTGCCTGGCGAGGCAGGCACAATTATCCTTCACCGAAGGGAGCGGGGGAATTAAATGACCTACCCAAGGCCACCCAGTAAGTGCATGGCACAGCAGTGACTCACACCTGCCCCTCTCCAGGGCTCACTCTCAAGCTCACAGCTCAGGAGAGGGAAGGAGAGTTGGGGTAGGGGGGATACTGTGGCTAGTGGTTTCTTGCCCTGTGGTGAAAGGGAGACAGATGTTCCTGGAATTTTCCCTTCAGCTCTGCTCCCAGAGCTGGATGTCCTCTAAACATCCAGCATACTGTCCTCCAGGAAGACAGATCACAGAGCAGAGCCACCTGGAGGCTCCAAAGCAAGGCCCCAGGCCCTGAACCCACCTTAAGGCAGACACAGCAATGGTGGACCCATCCAGAGGGCCCCATACTGCATCCTTCAAGGCTATGACCCAGCAACTGTGGTAGTAACTGTCCATTTCATAGTGCAGGGGCTGGAAGCTCAGACAGGACCAATTCACACAGCTAACTGAAGCACAGAGCTGAGGTTCAGATCCTTAAGTGATGATGGTGATATACTCTTTGTGTGCGTTCCTGTGTTTGTGTGTGCTTATGTGGAGGGTAGGGCACACATATATGTGCATGCATATGGATGCCACAGGTCAGTCTTGGGTATCATTCTTCTTCAGGCCCCTCCTCAGCCACTTTGTTTTTTGAGACAAGGTCTTTCACTGGGACCTGGGGCTCACTGATAGGTTAGGCTAGCTGACCAGCAAGACCCAGGGATTCATCTTGTCTTCTCTTCCCCAGTGTAGAACTACAAGCATGTGTCACCGTGACTGGTGCTTTACATGGGTGCTAGGGATCAAATTCACATCTTCATGCTTGCACTTTGCTGACTGAACCATCTCCCTGGCCACAGCAGCAGACTCTTAAGGGATGCTGATGACAGCCAAGCCTTCCTAAGCTCTTGTGTGTTCTATCCCATTTTAAGCATTTTATATATAGTATTTTATTTTATTCTTTCAACTAGTATATGCTATAATGAGCCCCATTTCACATATAGGGAAACTGAGGCAGGAAGTTTCGAAAGCAATGTGTTCAAGGGAATAGGGATAGTAAGCTGCTGAGCCAAGAGTTGAACCAGAGCTCACACTGGTAATCTTGCCTACTTCTGAGTCTTGTGTCTGATTTTGGATAGTTCCGGGACCCTGTTAGGGCAGGCAGCAGTCACAAGCTCTGGGTTTTCCCTTCTTGGTACTCTACTCCCTTAAGGAGTCCTTATCCTGCTCCAGAAAACACCAAATAGGGCCTGGGCTCCTATGTGTGCCCATGTGTACCCAGAAGCCTCCAGTCTGTGCTGCATGGAAGACGTGCATGCCACTGATTTATAACCCTCAGAGAAAACAGAATTGCAAATCTCACCCACAAATCTTCCTTATCGAGGTACTTGCGACAGGCAGACATGTCGTGAATTCCCAAGAACAGGCAGGCCTCCCCTAGCCATGGCTCCCTCTTGCTCCCTGGGGCCTGGAAGGAACCATAGGTTGGCTCTGTGAGGTCACTCTGGCTGTCAGTGGCTGGCCAGCTCACCCTGAAGAAACACTAGTTCCCCAGCACCATAGCCTGGGAGTGCCCACAGGGGCCCCTTCTGGCAGCTTGAAGCATGCTGGTGTCCTGCTCCAGCCCTTGCTGCTCAGATGGTGGAGATCAGGGCTGAAGTACTGATAGCAAGACGAGGAGGGATCCCCGGAACATGTATCACACAGTCAGTCAGCAGCACCAGGGGGACAGGTGCATTAACTCTTCTGAGGTGTCCCAAGGGTCTCAGATCCCAGCACAGAGGTCTGAATGGAAAGTCAGTGTTCAGACCCATTCATGCAACCATGTTCCCTGAGTCACAGGTTCCTTAAGTATTCAAGCCCCTTGGGGTTCTCAGCACCTATCTATGGCGTACACATTTCTCTATATCCTCCAGAGGAGCTGAGATGCCTCACAGGTGTTTAGCCCCACCCCAATTTGCACACAGACCACTGGGAGATTTTCCTGACCACCTTGAGTATGGTTCATACTATCTCCTCCAAGTTTAGCCTAGGGCCCTGTGACCACAGAACAGAAGGGAAGTCAAGCTCAAGGTCTGAGTAAACCAGCCAGGCACAGGCTGCCCCTGCTGAGTGGACAAGCAGGAGGCTACCCACCGGGTACCAGGGAGTAGCCCAATCCTGGTTCTGCCCTACCCTGGTATGTGACCAGGCCTATATGCTGCCCTTTCTAAGGTTTGTCTTTTGTGTGTATATGTGTGCATAGGTGTGTGCACACCCATGTGGAGGTCAGAGGACAACTTCAGTTACTTCCAACTTTTTGTTTGAGACAGCGTCCTCAGTGGTCTGGAATTTCACCAAGTAGACTAGACTAGCTGGCTAGTGAGCTAGTGAGCTCCAGGGATCCACCTATCTCCACCCCGCAGCTCGCCACAGTTAGGATTACAAGCAAGTACCACTGTACCTGGCTTTTTACATGGGTCCTGGGGATCTGAACTCGGGGCCTCATTCTTACATGGCGAGGGTTGTACTGACTGAGTCACCTTCTCAGCCAGAGTCTTGTCATTTTTGAATCTGGAAAATCTGAATTTGTACTTGAGATCATTAGGAGGATTAAACCATGAGCGTAAAGAGAGGTTGTGACCTTTAGGAGAGGTGCAAACACACACACACACACACACACACACACACACACACACACACACGAGTTCTGAACAGTCAGGTTGTAGGAATCCCAAGCCCGGCCCAAACACTAACACTTGAGCCCCCCACCTCCCCCTCCTGTGAGGTGTCTTTTTCTGGCATTGTACCAGAGTTCCAGCTCCTCCTTCCCAAGACGCCCTGAGCCTCAAACCTATAATCCCCGACTGGGAAAATGATAGGCTTGCCCAGCAGCCGCCCTCTGCAGGCCTGTGGGTGGGGAGCAGGGCGGTGGCCCTGGTGGTGGCTGGGAGGCGGGCCCAGGACAAGCAGTGTCATGGGAGGTCACAGAGGGTTGATGCCATAGGGGCTGGAGACTGAGGACTATAGAGAAAGGAAAGTTGATGGACAAGGCCTTGGGGAGAGGTGTGAGGTTCTAGAAAAGGCTTTTCAATTTTGATCTGAGGCACAGAGGAAAAGACCTCAGCCAACAAGGCCCAAGCACAAGGCCTCAGACTTTGAGGTAAGCTGGTCAGCCTTTGGGGGCAAAGTCAAATGCATTGACCTGGCATGTCCCACTGACCCTAGAAAGGCCAGGGAGCCTGCATTTTAGTACAAGCCCCTGGGATGGGCTTGTAGTTTGCTTGGGAACCCTGGGTGGCCTCTCTGTAGCCTTTCACTTACACATGCCTCACTTGGCAGGAGGGCAGGGCAACTACAGGCTTTTGTCATCACCTGTCTCCTCAGTATATGCCCACTTGTGGCTAGGGCCATGGACTATCCCCCTTACTTTGGCTCAAAGAGGATATTCAGTTCTGGATTACCTCTAATGGCTCCTCCCCATTGTAAGGGGTCACCAGAGAGCTGAAACCCAGGTACTCTCGGCTCCCCTGCAACCTGTCCTGATTAGGGGAGCTGTCACCAGCCCTGGAGAAGGTTGGCTCTGACCCAAGGCCATGGGGTCTCTTGGCTCATTTCAGTAGGGACCGAAGGCCTGGCTGGAAAAGAGATATTCTACACCAGGCTGTGCTACTCTGATCTACCTACCTACCTACCTAACCTACCTACCTACCTACCTACCTACCTACCTACACACACACACACACACACACACACACACACACGAGTAGTCCCTGGGCAAGTCATTTCCCCTCCTGGCCTTGTAAGAGGTGAGACACAGGCAAGTGGGGAGAGTGCTTTATTAAGGGGAGGGCTAGAGCAGTGGGGTGTCCAGGTGCTGCATCTGAGCTGGGACTGGGGCTGAGGGTAAGGTGTACACTAGAGTTGGGGTCAGCACTGGGTTCCTGAGTGGACTGTGTCATTCGGTCAGCAGTACTGATTCGTGAGCACACAGTCCCTCAAAGCAAGGCTTTGGTGGTAACCCTTCAGGGTCTGGTCACATGAAATGTTACCTAAGGCTTCTTCATCAGGCCACATGACACAGGGAGTCCTCCAGATGGACAGCTGGAGTTCTTCAATCACCAGGGTGCCCAGAGGAAAAAGGGGTTCAGCTGCCCCCTCCACTTGGGTGAAAGGCTTAGCACAGGGTGACAAGACTGGGCCCTTAACTGGGTATGGCTGTGGGTGGAAGAGCAGGGACACCAGGCTCTGTGGAGGGGAAAGCCCATATGGATATTAGGATTTTGGCTCTGGCAGGGTCAGGGTCATGGTCATGGGATAGCCTGGCTCCAAGAAGCCCTGCCTGAGACCTCCTCACAGCCACTACCATCCACCCTATTGGCATGTCCTATTGTCCTATCGGCATGTGGAGACCCAGCCTCCCAAGAGGTTTATACTGGAGACCCTTCAAGGTATCACCAGGCACATGCAACCTGGTGTTTTATGGTATTTCCTGCAGCGATGTCCCCAGGAGGCCAGTGGAGCCCCTATGTTGGTCTCTACTGGGGAGTGGGCCTGCTGACTGTCTCCTGGCTCTATCTGTCTCTTGACCTACAGAATGGCTCCAGGATGGAGCCTGCCACCACCCAGGCATCTTTCCAAGAAAAGGAATAAGCATATAAAGGGAAGTCAGAGGAGGATGCTCCTGCCTGTTTGGTCCCTCTGCCTCTCTCCATTCAAGGATGTTGATTGGAAGCCAGGCTGGCTTCTCAAGAGGGTGGGTGGTACAAATGACAATTGTTCCTGTGGCCTGCCCGCCTGACGTGCCTGAGCACCCGCTGCCCGGCCCCCACTTCCCTTGGTCTCACCAGCCCCTTCCCTGCCCCCTTACCGGCCTGAGATGGCTGTCGCCATGGCAACCCTGCTCATTCAATCTGAGGATAATGAAGCCAATGTGTTTTTCATTTCCATGAGCTGGAGTTCAGGAGCAGCATGGAGAGAGGGGGCTTTCCCCTCTCACCCCTCCTTCCTGGGGAAGAGGCAGCAGGTGGGGCCTGACCAGCAGAGGGACAGACACTGGCTGGAGAGGAGGCAAGCCTTGGCATCACTAGGTTCTCAGTCCACCATAGCAGGCATGTGGCTGGGCACTGCTAGCTGGAATGGCAGGCCCTTCTGCCAACAGTCAGATGAGAAGAGGTGGCTTGGTGCCACTGAGCCAAGCAGGGTGTGGGAGTCAGGCAGAACAGGGCTCTGCTTCTAGCTGTGTGACCTTGGGTTGCTTTCTTCACTTCTCTGGTCACCAATCTCTTTTGGGGTCTTACCTCAGTATCCAACCTTCTATAGTCCCCAAGGATCCAGAGTTCCTATCTTCCAGGAGCCCAAAGGCCAATGGGAGGAAACATTTGTACTTTGAGCTGTAAAAACAAGGCTAGCAAGCCAGACATGGGGCACAAACCTGCAACCCCAGCACTCAGAAGGCTGAGGCAAGAGGATTGCTGAGAGTTGGAGGCTAGCCTGAGCTACATAGTGAATCTGAGTCCAGCCTGTGTTACATAACAAGACTTGTCTCAAAACAAACACCAGTCAACTAACCAAACAAATGAACTTTATCAACAATTCAAAACAAAACAATGTGGCCAGCAATTCTGACCCACTGTCACCATACTGTCTCTATAGGCTGCTGCTGGAGGGTTGGTGCGCACACTAGGTACTTTATAAGCATGCGCTTCCCTTCTTTCCGCCTTCTGGGTTCCTGGCCCACAGTACAGGGACAGCAGATGTTTAGGAAGTCTCCCTCAAGAGTTAGCTGTCAGATGCCCTAACACCTCACCTTCCTTCTAGCTCTGGGTCTGTCCATCTCTCAGGAAGGGAAACTGAGGCCTAATCAGGGCTAGCCAAGGTGGTGGGCAGGGCTGTATCTCAGGCTATGTCTGAGGACTGGGGCCATGTAGGGGATCCATAGCCCACTGTTGCCACCCTTCAAGCCTCGCCAGCCCTCTGTAAGGCAGGAAGCCAAAAGCACTCCTGCAGAGCCTGGCCTGTCTCCCCCATAACTCAATCACCTTGGAGGCCGATGGCCCTCCGCCTAAGCAGGCTGTCAGACAAGGGGGAGGGAGAGGAAGTTTGCCAGGAGTCAGTGAGGGTAGGGAGGCCAAGGTGAAAAAAATCAGAGCAGGGCTTGAAAAATGAAGAAATAAACCTGCCAGCAGGGAGACAGCCTCAATTCATCCTCCATAAACCTGTCTTAGGGCCACCAAGGATGTAGGCGGGTGAAGGGAGCCAGAGATAGCTCCTCCTGGGACCCATGCTGCCTCACAGTTCAGCTGGGCCCCAGCCCTGGCCTTGTGAGGGTCTTAAGGGGGCTAGATGGGCTTACAAGGCTGACAAGGGGTGGGGCAGGGCTGTAGGGAGAAGCAGGCCTTTCTTTTACTCTCCTAATATCTGTATACGGTAAATACTCATTGTTGGCTTAAGGACCCAGTGAATGAAGGATTGTATGGCTATGTCTGTAGTCAGCCAGCAGGCAGAGCTTGGTCACAGTCTAATGGGCTCCAGAAGGACCCATGGGAGCTCACTGCTCACTGTACATGCAGGCCGGAGTCACATGGCAAGGCAGAACTACTTGGTCCCCAGCATCTGGGCCCAAGTCAAGCCACTTCAACACAAGGTTCTGTGCAAGCAGGGGGTATCTGTCTGTAGCATCCCCAATGGTACCCATTCCAGTCAGTATGGGCAGGAGCAAGCTTACAGAAAGAGAGAAAGGTGCGCTGGCCCTTCCTTAGCCCCTCCATGGGACAGTGAAGAATTCTGGTATCTAGGAACCAGAAAGTCACTCCCAAACCTGCTCATGACATAAGACCAAAAGAGGAGGAAAGTAACTTAGAAAGCAATCAGAAAGAAATACAGCCAAGTAGAATGACCTCCGGGGACAGGTTAGGGCAGTTTTGTTTTTCAACTTTCACTTCTCTGTGACTGGCAACAAGCAGTAGGTATCACTAAAGAAAACAGGAAGTATTAAAATTGAAAAATAAGAGCTTAGTGTGGTGTCACGTATCTTTAATCCCAGGGACACAGAGGCAGGAGTATCTCTGTGAGTTCAAGGCCAGCCTGGTCTACATACTGAGTTCTAGGCCAGCCGGAGCTACATAGTGAGACCCTGTCTCAAAAGTAACAACACCCAAAACAAAACAAAAAATTGAAAAATAAGAAGTTGCTCTCGGGCTGGGCATGGTGGCGCATGCTTTTAATCCCAGCACTCAGGAGGCAGAGGCAGGTGGATCTCTGGGAGTTCGAGGCCAGCCTGGTTTACATAGTGAATTCCAGGACAGCTGGGGCTACAGGGAGACCAAAAACAAAAAAAGAAGTTGCTCTCATCAAACACTACTTGTGCAAAATCCCCTTGTCTGTGGAATAAAGTCAAAGAAACAGGTTTCATCAGGTTGCAGCGTCACTGAGGCACAAATTTCACACAAAGAATCCTTCAGGTCTAGAGGTCTGCTTCCTTCTGGGAAGGAGGGGACTGGGTTCTTTTTGCTCTGTGACTTTGGGCATGCCCCGTACCTCTCTGTGCACCACTGTTCTCTCCCTGCCCGTCTCATTTCATAGGCTGGATATGAAGCCTAAGGCGTCTTTGGCATATTAGATCTAAATTGTTAAGGCCAGGGACCTTCTTGGATGAGTGGGCCACTGTCTGGGGCAGAGAGCAACTGAGGTGCCTCCCAGGCAGGGCAGGCCAGTATATGGTAGGTCAGGGTGGAGGAGCCTGGCCCGGCTCAGGCCAGGGACCAGCTTTTAGCCGCTGTTTACTGTGGAAACACAGACTTGGAAAGGGTTCACTTTTCCACTGTTTTTGTGGCGTTGCTGCAGAGAGCAGGGCTTCCTGAGAGCAAGGCTGGCTTGCCAAGGCCACATGGAGCCCAGCCCTGTGTTGGTCTCCAGCAGGAAACACCATGTTTTCATTTCACAGGTCCCTGCCAAGCAGTGTGTGGAGAAGCCTCCGTTGCAGTTGGATAGTGGAGGCAATGCCCCAAATGTCCTTGGGGCATTACTCCTCTGGCAACTCTAGGCACAGGTGTCCAACAACTCATATTCCAAGCAGCTGAGCACTCAAGACCACTTCACAGACCCCAGTCCCTGGCTTCATGGTTCCCACTTCAGCCACCTAGGCAGTGGAGACACTGAGGCCCAGATAAGTGGAGGATTCCCCATGCCACCAGACTGTTAGTGAAGATGGAGTGACCTCAACCCAGCCAGGTCCTTTAGCAAAGTAAGCTTGTCCTACCTCCAGTGATGACAGCACTGCCAGCAGACCACCGCACCTCAGCCATAGGCCCAGTCACCTCAATGTCCAAGGACAAGGGCTCTACTGTCTCCCGGGAGGATGTTCTGCTCTGGGTGAGCTGTCCCAGGTGGCTCAGATATCAGTTTCTCCCTCCTGTCTAGCTTGGCCTTGGCTTCAGCTCATAGGAAGGGAGACACACAAGAGACCACCCTCAGGAGAGCCAGGTACTTATTGCAGGGAGGAACCCTAGACCTCTTCAGACAAACCCTTCCCAGATCCAGGCCTCAGTTTCCCCCTATCTGGAAGGGGTAGGTTGGTAGCATCTTCAGGATAACCCCCCTAACATCCTAGGTCTCCACTACTCCATTTGGTTTAGTTAATGGTCTCTGCACCATCCTGTCACCCCATTTCTGGTGAACACTTTGAACATCTTAAGCTGCCCCCCGCCCCCGGCACCGCCACATGGGCTTGGGTTTTAAAGGCCAGGCTTGCCTGAAGATGGCTCTGCTATAAAGAGGGCCTCTAACGTGAATAGCCTCCCTACTGAAACTCAGGAAGAAATGGTCTCACATCCTCTACTGACCAAACTGTCAGTGGCTCCCCATGTCCTCCTCTGAGTCCCTCTGAAGCTACACCTAGGTGGTCAGGAATGGGCATGGCTTTGACTTTGCTCCCAATGTCCATTTTCTACCTAGCTCCTCACCCTGGTTCAGCAGGCATAGTAAACTGGGTGTGTGAACTATCCTAGGGATGCCGAGAAGAATTCCACCTGGGCAGCCTATAGCAGGGCTGGTGGTGTGGGATGTGCTGGCCGCTTTCACATTCCTGGCTGACTCTGCGACTATGTCTACTATGAGCCCGGCCCTGCAGGGACTGGGTAAAGAGGCATCACTTTCCCTAGTGTCTGACCCCAGGTCCTCCAGAGGCAGTGCTGGCATGCCCTGCAGGCACTCCCTGTCACCTTCCAAGGCTGGCAACAGGATATTTGCCCCTACAAAGCATTAGGCAGCCCCCTGTGCTTAGGGTCAAAGCTGGGGGGCTCAGGCTTGAAAGTCAGGTGAGGCTGGTTCAAACTTGGGCTCCATCTTCCAATGAGTATGGGACCATGGGTGGATTACTTAACCCCTCCGTTCCTTAATTTACAAAATTTATTTTTGGTTTTGTTTTCTGAGACAGAGTCCGTAGCCCAAGCTGGCGTCAAACTTGCGGAAATCCTCCTGCTTCGGTCTTATGAATGCTTGAACTGCAGGCGTGCACCATCATGCCTGGCTTGATATAAACTTCTATAAAGCTTAAATTAGACGGTGCATACAAAGTAATTGGAGCAAGTACTAATTAATGTAACTACCATTAAGGTTCCCCTAACACATACCACACACTCCTAAGTAGTCATGTGCACACAGCACTGTAACACAAGGATTAACAGCAAGGATGGGGTCTTATATCCAGGCTCAGTGGCCTTGGCCAAAAGTCACTTGCTCTCACTGCTTGCCAGCCAAGGTATATTCTTAAAATTCCTCCTCAGTCCCCTTTTGTATAGCAGGTTGTTCTCATACTACAGCCACTGAGCTGTCGTCTAGCCTTGTGGTCCTTTATTTGTTCTGTCAGGTGTCAGTGCCACCTCCTGGGCTTTCTCAGTCTAGCGGCCTATGGCGAAAGAATCCTGAGGACTAGTAAGCCTGTTCCAAGAGCAGAGCTGGCCGATGTGGGAAAGTCAGATTGTCTAGTCTGAGACAAAAACCCTTAAGTTCCAGCTGAGTCCCTTGGCTGACTCACTGCCTCTCCAGCTGGCCTCGTGTTCATTACCATTTAAACACCTGAATTATCACACTGCCTAGGACTCAAGGCTGGAGACCACTTACTTCTGCTATAAAAGGCTGGTTCCTGGGAAAGAGATAGTCTCTAACTGATGGCAAGCATCTTTGACCAAGCTAGGGAGGTCCTGGAAAGAATTACGTGATGTCTAATAAGAAAGCTTGTTATTTATTTATTCATTGGCAATCTCAGGTAGCGCAGGCTGGCCCCAAACTCCATATTAGCTTTCAGTTTTCGAGTGCCTGGATTACAGGCATGCATCAGATAAAGGGATGGTGATGCCAGTTTCTAAATCTGTGCCTTCATTCAGATTTGTATCCACCACAGTGCACCAGGACCCCACATTCTGTGTATCAGCATCGAGGTCTGGAGGAGATGATTCTAGCTTAGGGAGATAACTCTAGCTTAGGGAGGGCAGTGATGTGCAGTTTAGGATCAGGAGAGCTGGGTTCCTCCTACGTTGATCCTGTCAGCTAGAGCCTCCCATAGTTTTCCTAACTTCCCTCTGCCTGTTTTCTCATCCATAAACCGAAGATGATTCTGGTCTCTACCTGCAGAGGCTTTCAGGGTGGGGAGGGATGATGTTATTACTGTTTGCTTCACTAATGAGTACATCTTAGGGCCCTGTGACTCAGCTGTACTGTTCTTCAGTGTGACAGAAGTGCAACAGTCATCTTCTTCCTGTCCTACAGTCTGCAGAGTAGGGTATCAACTGCTGTGCACAAATCACCCCATGGAGGCTAACACCACTCTGCAGTCAGATTCTGCGCATTTCTGCCTCCCATGGACCTCTCAGCTGGTGCCACACTGGGCCTTTAGTGGAGGGATGCAGTGGCCTGGGAGAATGATGCTGAGCCTATAGATGGTGATGTGGTAGCCTGGGAGGATGGCCCTGGAAGGCACCACTTACCCTGGGCTCAATGAACAAGGCCGAGCTGTCCTTGGGTCTGTCCCTGTCCCTGTCCCCAAGGCCCGGTTCCTTATCTCCTGGCTCTGCTCCTTCCTGGACTGGGTTTTCAGTGGTTCCACATATCCACTAATGCTTGTTCTGAACTCTATCCCACCAGTATTTATGGAGTGCCTACTACACACTGTTCTTTCCCACTACACATAATAGACAGATGGTTGACCATCCACAAAGTCTGCTCTGTGCCTGTCTCAGGTGCCTAGGGGCCTCCCTACTACTCCCTGACCCAAGAGAGGGCAGGTGTGTACCTGTCCCACCCTGAGACCCAACTGAAATCCTTGAGGGCTGAGTGTCAGTTGACTCGGATCATCCCGCTCTAGGAAACATTTCACAAACCTCACTCTCCAAGGCCACCTTCTCTTTCGATATCAGTATGTCCTGGGCCCCATGGGCACTGTGCACCACTAACTGCTTCTTCATGTAACCTAGGCTATGAGCTCTGGAGGGCTGGCACAGGTCATACTCTTTTCTGTTTCCCATAAGATCTGACACAACCCATACAAACAGTAAGGGCTCACTGTACACTGTAGAGGGAGAGTGTCGGGGCTGGGGGCTCTGGTTCAGGGAGGAGCTATAGCCATCCATGAGGCCCCACACCCAAGGCTGGCTGTGTAGGCAGGATGCTAGTGGTCATAGGAGCTCTGGCCTCTTTTCTGAGTGATAGTACCACCCAGGCCATGACATCACCCCAGATGGAGGGAGGCACGAAGGCTCCAGCACTGAATAATTCCCTGTCACTTGCAGGGACTCAGCCGCCTTAAATGAGTCTCACTACAACAGGCCCAGTCTTTCCATCTGGACTTATGAACTCCCCCAGCAACAGGAGGCGTGAGAAGTGAGATCCTGTTCATCAGTGCCCTCTGCATGGGGATTCCTGGAGACCCTCCATGAAGACTGTCCCAGCTAGGCCCAAGGAAGGGGTGCCAGAAGTTGGCTGCTAATATGGCCAACAGTGTAGATCAAGGAAGTAGTTGGAGGGGTTTGTGGGCAACAAAGAAGAAAATCAGCTCTTGTTGCCAGCCTGACCTGGGAGACCCGCCTGTAGAGAGGCCCTCAGGTCCGGCAGGGGTAGCCCCAGGCTCCAGGAAGTCAGTTCTCTTCTCCCCTGCTTGCTCTTGGAGTCTCCCCTGCCACTGGTATCCTCCAGACTCCAGGAATCAGACAGCTTTATAGTTCAGACTGCTCAGAGGCAGGGAGGACAGGGGTGTCTCCTGTCTTGGGAGTCCAAGGCTTTACTCTCTGAACCCTTGTTCAGAAGCTGAGAACTGGCACTATGGGTTACTGCCTGTGATGGATGCCTTGCTCTGGGCTGTTTGGGGACTATTCCACCAAACTGGGCTGGGGACTAGTTCCCCAGCCATTGACGACCACTGCAGGAGGTAAGACAGAACCCTCACATTGTCTCCCATCTATTCATAGTGAGTTTCTATCCTATGCATTCCAGCTACAGTCAGTCAGCCTCATCTACCTTTATGACCTCAGGCTCGTGCTCTGCAAACTTTCCCTTCCCAGCACACAGGAAAAAGGGCCTGGACTTCAGGAGAAGGAGCACAGGCTCAGGGTCCCTGAGAGACAGAGGTCTTACCCAACCTCACACAGGAAACACTCTTTGAAGCAGGCATCTGAAGGGACCAGTTTGCAGAACCAGGAAGGGGGCGCTACAGTCAAGGACCTCAGGGCAGGGCATAGTGAGGGATGGGAGTGGAGGGTTAGTGGAGCTTCAGCCCAAGACACTGGTAGAGGCTGGTCTGTGATATGGCTATGAAAGGAGGTAGTGGCCAGATGGTGGCAGCTACCACGCCAGGCTGAGTGGGCTGTGCACACAGCAGGCACTTCCAGGAAGATATCAAGATACCAGTGAGGGACTCTCACAGGAGCGACCAGGTCACCAACACCCTTAGGCCTGCAGTTCTCTGGGAGCCCACCCCTCAGCTCCCTTTCTCCCAGGAGAGAACAATTTGTTTATTCATGAGCATACACGTGCTCCCGCCAGGCAGCCAGCTCCTGCACACCTCACTTCTAATTATAGCAGGAATTTCATTAATGCTGCAGGGAAATGCCAGGTTTTCAATGGTCCTTCTAGTAGGTGTGGGCCCCCTGCTTCCTCTCTGGGTTTAGAGGTCTCCCTTCATCCCAAGTGGCCAGTATGGCAGGTCCAGGTCTCCAAGGAGGGGATGGCACAGTCCCACAGCCAGCCACACACGCAGCACTGCCTCTGAGCCTCTGTGAGTGGCGATGCTGCCTTGTACACTGCCAAAGACCAGGGAGGGAGAAACAGAGCCGGACAAGCAGGGCCAAGGGTGGCGGCAGGTCAGGAGCCCAGGAGGTTTCTGCGGAGCCTGGAGGTGATGGGAGGAGACACAAAGCAGATGAGCTGCTGGGTGCCTGGCAAGGAATGGATCTGAGGATGAAGGAGAGCAGAGGTGAGAAGGGTTGGGCTCAGTGGGCTAGTCTGAGCAAGGCAGGGAGGGCGGCCATGCCAGGGAGGAGGAGGTTGTGCAGGACTGCTGGGTAAGAAAGGGCCAAGGAGAAAGAGAATCAATGAGTCACCGAGAGAGGCAGAGAGAGATAGAGACAGAACCATAAGCCCCATGCCTATGGGGAGAGCATGTGAAGTCACATTAGAACTGACCAGCAGATGGGGCCCAGACCTGAGGCCTCACCTCTCAGATGTTGACTCTCAATTCCCTGCTTGCCCTACCCAGCGCACAGCCTATCCATCCCAGTCTAGCCTCAAGAGCTTCAGCCTTTCTTGCTCAGTGTCTGGTACCCACAACACGGGATCAGTTGCTGTGTGGGCTTCCTGCGAGTCCTTCCCCTCATGCTCTCCTGCTCAGGCTCAAGGATGCTCCCCCAGTCCGCAGATGGCTCAGAGTCCAAGAGAGCTGAAGCTGCAGGTACCAAGGAGACACTACAAACGCTGTCAAGGGGCTCTGACCCTTCTGCCCAGAGTCCACGGAGCCAGACTGTCCTCGTGTCCTCAGCTTGGGAAAATGGCTAAGTTGTCCATTACCCTGGCTGTCACTCCACACTGTAACTCTACGTCTTCACTGATGACAACTCATAAGGACCCAAGATGATCTGTTCACTCAGGAAAATATCTCCGGGGCAGCCCCAGTGTGTCAGGCACTAGGTCACAGCCACAAACAGGGGTCACCATTTAACACACTTGTCTCGTCAGCATCTACTGTTCACCCATTACATCTCGTCTGCATCACCGTTTACCGACAGGTGGTAAAGCTGAGCCCAGAGGGAGACAGCAACTTCTGGATAATGACCATGAGTGGAGACTTCATGCGCTATAGACACTGCCCCTCTGCCAGACACAGGAAGTGAGGAAGAGGCTGCCGCCGTCCCCACCTGCTATTTCTAGGACAAGGAGGTATTGATTACCAGCCCTGCCTTGGAGTGGCTTTCTTTCCTTTCTCCACCAAAGCTTTCTGTCCCCTTTTTTTTTTTTTTTTTTAAAGCATAAACTCAGAGCCATTCCCATGATTAATTACCAGCTGCCTAATGCTCCGCCACTGGCAATCTCTGGAAAGGGAATGAATTACCTTGAAAAATATCGGAAAAGAGAACTCGCCGTGAAGGAGAATCAGAAAGGTTACCTGGCAGTTCACAGTGGATTATTCTAGCTGGGCAATACACCAGTAGGCCCCCATGGTGGTGGTGATGGTGGGGTCTGACCTCAGAGAACCACATGGGGAAGCCTAGGAATTGGATGGAGATGACTTTCCCTGAACCTCCATGGACCTCCCCTGCAAGCCTGTTCTCTAATCTCTTAAATCCTCACCTGCTGCCTAATTCTCACAGACCTCGATTCAAATCCTGACTCCATCACTTACAGCTCAATGGATTTCATAACCACAGAGCCTCTGAGGAAGGAAATAGTTCACAAATCTCCTCCAGGGGCTCTCATGGTGAGAAGCATGTATTCTAAGTGTATGGGGCCAGGGACGACGTGAACCAATGCTCACAAAGCTTGAACATTTAAAAGTACTAGTGGATTCTAAGCATCCCAGCAGCCCTGTCCACCTTGATGGCCTGCTTGGTTTTGGATGAGGACACTGGCTCTCACTGCACGGGTAGGACCCATCTATAGTCGCATGAACGGAGAGCTGAGGTTTCTGCCTTTCCCAGTTTGCCCTTCACTTGTTAGCCCCACCCCTGGGTCCCTGGAGCACTATGCTCCATAGAGAAGCTTTGGGCAGCTGGACAGGGATCTCCACTCTCCCTGGGTGGCTCAGGGCCTCGGTACCTTGAGACAAAGGGCCCTGGGCCAATGAGCATTTGTGTAAGGTTTCTCCCCTCTGGGTTGAGAGCCAAAGAGTAAACAGAGATTACACAGGTCACCCTTTGGTACAGAGTCAAGTGTGATCAACCCTGAAATGCCATCCTGGGATGAGACACACTGTCATCAGGCCAGAAGTCACATCTCTGTCACTCTCAGAGGAAGGGGATGGTTGGGTGGGTGGAGATGAGCATCCTGAGGAGATTGGTTGTGTGCTACATGTACGGATCCCTTGTCATCCCATCCCCATTTGATAGACAGGTAAGCTAGCCACAGAACATTTGCATAAGGTTCCAGTGGACAAGTGCCAGGCTTAGGCTATGTACCTAGCAGTGGTCGCCCTGGCAGTGGACACAGCTATTTGCTATTCAGGCTTCTTCCAGAAGGGAACCTGGGTCCATGGGGTTCAGGGTGACCAGGATACACAGTGTTGTTATGCCAAGGCTGGAGATGGCAGGCCTGCTTCCCAGCACTTCCCTGCCCTCATCCCAGATGCCATTCTAGAAACATGAGGCTAGAAAGGCCAGGGGGTGACGACTATAGGGAGTACATATCAGAAACTCGATGACGTCCCAGAAAAGGTGGTGGCACCAGATCCTCACCACAGGGCTAAGGGCTGAATCAAGGGCCCAGCATGGCTGGGGCTAACATAGGGCCCTAGCTGTGCTATATCCCTGCTTTCAGGAGCTGTTAGCAAAAGTGCCTGCTTACCTCAGTGATCCAAGAGTCACCAGTGTCCCTTCAGGTCAGCAGCTCACAGCCCGTTTGCCTCACTCCAGCTCCATCTTCCTGTGATGAGAAGAGGCGGTCAGTGTGCTCAGCTCCCACAGGGCCCACGATACAGAGCCTACTTGCACAGCTGATGGCCATGGGAAAGCATAGCAGGCAGGGCCAGCTGACAGATAGGAACCCCAAGGGGAGCAGTAGGGTGGTGCAGGCAGACCCAGACATCCCTGTGTCTGCAGACCCCACTCTGACTGTCCAACGGGACATTGACCTTTCTCTCAAGGTTGCCCACGGGAGGCAAGGGGAAGCAGCAGCACTCATTCACTCAAGAAACACTCATCAACACCTCTTGTGATACTGGTCTTTACCTTACAGAATATACCATCAACCAAGAATGAAATGCTACAACCCTAAAAGTGAGGTCTGATAGAAAGAACAAGTATGGGGGAGTGGCCTCTTTAGGAAGGTGAAGTTGAAGGATGAATCAGAAAGGTAGGCCAAGATGCAGGGAACCGAATCTAGATAGAGGGAACAGTATAAACAAAGATTCCAAGATGGGAAAAAAGAGCTTGGCGCAGTAGAGGACTTAAGCATGAGAGGTATGGCTCCTGGCAGAGATGAAGGGAAGGCAGGAGTGGGCAGGGCCGGTTATAGAGTGGGCATGACCCTATTTCCAGTTTGGGGAAACTACTGAGGGAGTAGGGTTTGGGTGGGTAGGAGGAGGTATGAAGACCAGTGGGAATGGAGGTGGTTTACTGCTCCAGGGTCTGAGAAGGCAGAATACAGAGCAGCAGGCTCCACTGGTGGCTGGGCTGGGTGTCAGGCAAGGTCATCCTCACTAGGTGGTCTCTGGCTGACCCCTAAGCCCTGGGGCTTTGGATGCAAGCTCTAATCACAACAACCTGTTCAAACCCCAGGTATATATGCCTGAGACACCGTTTTTTAAATTTCCCTGTGTAGGTTTCCTCAATTGTAGGGACAAAGGGCCCTCCCTTAGACAGACACAGATTGTGTAAGGCAATGTATATGGGATATGGATTGTTGTCTGCTAGTAGGGGTGTGGGTCACCCTGTAGGAGTAGAATCCTAGAGTTCCAAGCCCCCAGTGATACCAGGCAAGTAAAGAGTTCACCTCTTAGCTCTGACAGTCCTTCCACTTTGAGAACACAAACAGCCCTTCGATTCTATAGCCCCAATGCTCCATTTCACAGAGGAGGAAACTGAGGCCCACGGTCATACATGCAGCAGAAACTGGACTAGGACGAAACAGGAACAGTCTTTCTGCCTCCTGCCTCTCAC
This sequence comes from Nannospalax galili, assembly GCF_000622305.1. Classification (NCBI taxonomy): domain Eukaryota; kingdom Metazoa; phylum Chordata; class Mammalia; order Rodentia; family Spalacidae; genus Nannospalax; species Nannospalax galili. The sequence goes on along the minus strand of NW_008352659.1, from coordinate 2,611,373 downwards.
CACCCACAACCCAGGTGCTTCCCAAAGGTGAGTTGGCTGGCAGAGCTTGCTGACAAAGAGAAAATGATTATTTTGTCAGTGGAGACAGAAGCCAGAACTGGAAAGCCTCTCTCATGGTGGACTTCATCCAGGATCAATGCCTGCCAGGCCTGCCACTCAACGTATCTGGCTCTCACTTGGGGTACCTGGCTCACAGTGTGCACACGTCTCTCTGTCCCTGGCAGCCCTAGACCCTAGGTGTTGGGCTTATGCAAAAGAGCAAACTGAGACCAGAGAGGCAAGGGACCTGTTCAAGGTCATACAGAGACAAGTGGGTCACTGGGATTTGAACTGTGGCCCCAGTCAGGGGTGTGAGCCTACATTAAACCTGAAGAGACAGGAACAGGAGGTCGAGCATTTATTGAATCCATATTGTGGGTTATGATGCCGGCAATATTTCCTTTAAGCCTCAGAGAAATGCTATGAAGTGAGGCCCAGAGAAGTTCTATAACTGCTGAAGGTCACATAGCTACTACAAAAAGCACACAGCCTGGCCCAGAGAGCTGCTCAGTAGCCTGCTTGAGTTAGCTATTATACCAAGGCTCCTCTCCCTAAAGAACGGGCTCAGAAACTAGGAGCCTATGTGGGGCTGTGGATATGGAAGCGATATAGTGTCCATCCCACCTGGCCCTGCTGCTGCCCTCTGCCATCGTTTCCAGTCTGCGTGAGCCGGGCCACCTAGCAAAGCCAAGGCAGGAGGTGACTTGTCCCTGGCTGCTCCCAGACAGAGCAGGCCACAGGGTAAACAGCAGGTTTGAAGGGCCCTGTTTTCTTCCTCAAAGGCCTTTGGTGTTGTGGAGGGCTGTGGGTACTAGGAGCCCATCCTGTCTCCCAGTGTTTGGGAACTCCTGCCTGGAGAAGGGTGAGAACCTGACCACAAGCAGCTTCCAGTAGCAACACAGAGGGGGCTGGGCTATGCCCCTCTTGCTGAGCAAGATACCAAGGCTCCAGAGGGAAATGTTCCTGGAGGTGTCATAGCTGGAGCATGAACAGGATGGGTCTTGCACAAGGCAGAGATCACTTTTGGGGTACAGACTGTCCCAGGGCCAAGATGGGTTCCCCCAACCATGGCTACCTTATCACTATCTCTGCCTCCTCTGGGGATCCCTAGAAAGACCTGGGGATAGTTTTGATGGAGATGGCAGTACGTGTTGGAGCCCTAGCCCGGTTTCAGTGGTTAGGTCAGAGGGCAGGGATGGGTAGGGCTAGGACTGAATCCTTATTTTGCTATTTACTGCTAGGTTGACCTTGAACAAGTCACTCAGCTTCTCTGAGCCTCCAACCCCTTTCTAAAATAAGGGGTAATTTCTCCTGCAGCTACTTACCCCCAGGGTACATTCCAGGTTGTCCTTGATCTTGGCCTACAACCCTGAGGGCTGAACAAGGTAAGAGGTGCTCTCAAGGTGAGGAGAAAGAGTGCAGAGAAAGGTGATTTGGGGGAGTATGGAACTGCTCAAGTCACAAGTGGTCCCAGAACCACCATCACATGGACACACTCATTCCTGGCAGATCTGCACAGACCTGAACCAGCTCCAGTCACCTTGGTGCCTAATCAGGACTAGGCAGCTTTCCTGCCCCCATTTTACAGATGAGCCAGATGACTGCAGAATTGGTACCTGAGCCTGGGGATCCCTTTGGGTGAGGATCCCCACCCAAACTCTTCATGGAGACAGGAATCTCCTGGGAGACCCACCTGGACACATCCCCTGATGTGACTGACCCTCAGCTTAGGCCCCTGGTCTCTCCTCTGAGGCCAGGGCTGGCTCAGGAAGCAAGGCAAATATTTACCCCTGATGGTAATCCAAACCTTATCCGAGGCTCCGCCCTCTGCATTCCTGGAATAAGTGTTCCCTGACCTCACCCTCACAGAGCTGAGTTATGGACTGGGATAGAGCCTGGCTCCCAGTTTCCTGGGCCAGGGCCAGGGAGAGCGAAGGCTTGCTGCCTGGAAGACCAGAGCTGCCTCAAACCTTCCTCCACCACACACCCACAGGGGACGCTCCAGGATGTTCTTGGAAAGCTACACACCCTCGGGCCTGCCAGGGTCTTGGCCAGTGTGCTGGATAGCTTTAGTGTCAACTTGACATACCTGGGTTGAGGGAGCCTCAGTTGGGGCATTGCCTCTATTGGACTGGCCTGTGGCCATGTCTGAGGGGCATCTTCTTGATGAGTGATGTGGGAGGACCCAGCCCACTGTGGGTGGTGCCACCCCTGGGCAGGTGGGCCTGTGCTGCATAAGAAAGCAGGCTGAGCAGGGGCCAGGGGAGCAAGTCAGTAAGCAGCGTTCCTCCATGGTCTGTGCTCCAGATCCTGCTTCCAGGTTCCTGCCCTGAGTTCCTACCTTGGGCTCCCTGATGAACTGTGACCTGGGAGATGTAAGATAAATAAACCCTTTCCTCCCCAAGTTGGTATTAGAGTGTTTTGTCACAGCAGTGGAGAAACAACCTAAGACAGCCAGGTAGCTGGCTTGCCCATAGAGGGGTATGGAGTGAGCTGTGTGCAAATGTCATTGGAGCCCATGGTTCAGGGTTAGTGACTCCACCTAGGAGCGCGCACACACACACACACACACACATACACACACAGAGACACACACATACACCCAACAGCTCCTGCTTCACCCTCCTTATAATCCTGGACCCCAGAACAGGAACATCCCATTATGCAGACCTGAAACTGCCCATCTGAGGGTAGATGCCCGGTGGCCAAAATGATGCTGACCCCTACCCCTACCTTCATCCCCATCCTCATCTCCATCCCCCTACCCCCTACCCCGCAAGGGATCTTTCCAGACCTTCCAGAAAATTTTGGTGGTTTCTTTTTCTTTCCTTACATAATTACAGTTATCTGTGCTTGAAGCCATGAGGGTCCGAGGGCAGGACCTGGCAGTCCTCATTTCAGGCAGGGTGGAGTCCTGTCCTGGGGCTCAGGGGAACCCTCAGCATCCCAGACTCTGTTCCACCTCACCCATCTCTAGGAGGTGACAGAGATAGGCTTAGTGGGATGGTTGCTTGGGGGTGGGGACTCCATGGCAGGGACAACTGAGAATCTTGAGGAGGCCTTGTATCTGTCTAAGAACTGCTTACAGCCCCATACCCAGTCCAGGGAAGGGGCAGGCAGCTGACCTATGGGAAGGTAGCAACTGCAGGCCAGGGGAGTCACCTACTGTTGGGTCCTTACATTTGCCTGCGTACAACTCCTACCCCAAGGTCTGAGACATTCTATGATTCTTGGGGTCATACTCTGGGACCCCAAAAGAGGGTGCTGGAATAGGGTCAGTGAGATTTGGTTCTCATTTTTAAAATGAGAACTGTCAATTAACTTCTAGAAACTGGCTCTCTCTCTCCTTCTCTCTCTTCTTTGTTTCCCTCAATTTCTTCCTTTAATAAAGGACCCCATGGCATAGGGCTAGAGATCTAGTCCAGGGCTGCCCCAAGAGCAGGCCCAGGCAGTCTGTGTTAGGACTGCTTGTTTCTGGGAGAGGGCCCACTTCCCTCTCCATAGGATTAGCCACAGGCACAGGGCAGCTTCCAGATGCACACTGAGGGAGGTTGGGGGTTTAGGGGGTATGAAGGGTGCTCCTCTCTGTGTTGGCTGTTTGATCAGGCCCTAGAGATGCTAGCACCTCCTCCCTGTTTCCAGGGGCCACAACTTTGATCAGAAGCACACCTGCTTGGGGTGGCCACTGGGCACCCACTCAGGCATTTGTCACATTCAGTGCTAAGGGGCAAAAAGGAAATTTCATCTCTTGACTCTGCCCAGTCTGCAGAGCCTTCCACTGCTCATCTGGGGCTGCTCTGGGGTGGATGGGACAGGCCCAGTCCACAGCTAGAACCTAAGTCAGAATTGCTTTTGGGGTGGAGAGGGGTGGTGCAAAGGAGCCAGGAGGTCCAATCCTGCCCCACAGTAAGCAGCTGGTTTCTCTAGATCTTAGTTTCTGCATCAGAGGCCAATACTGGCTTGAGGTCTGATGAACTGGCTTTATACCCATAATTGGGACAGGAAGGTCAAGAGGCTTAAGGGCATGGGTGCTGGGGAAGGCACACAGGAATGGCAGAGTACCTTATGTTTCCAATGACGCCCATCCCTGGGGACAGTCACGTTCCCCAGCAGGCATCCCTTGGAGAGTCTGGAGACATGTGCCTGCAAGTGATGGCCAAAGCCCAAATTTTTAAATGCCAGACAAAGGAAAGCACTGTTCTTGTTAAAGGAAGGTGGTGGTGCAAGCAAGGCTCAAACGTCACCCGTGCTTGTATAGAATCCTGGCTCTGCTGGGGCCTCAGCCTGCACTTCCCTGAGCCTCAGTTTCCTCGGTGGTATAACAGGAAGAATGTGTTACTGGGTGGCCTTGCTGGGGCACTCAGCTATTTACAGGTTCATTATCTCCCCTCCACAGATAGCCAGGGAGTCTTTGGGAGGAAGCTGGGGCCAGGGAAGACACTCATCAGACCTCACCCCACAGCCTGTCCCCAGGGTCCCTACTAGCACCTTCCTTGGTTGGTGCTGTGGTTCAAATCCAGCCTTTCACTCTTCCCCCTATCAGCTGCCTCCCATCCTGAGGTTCCAGCTTGCCAACTAAGAGTGGTGATGCCTACCCAGTGCCCAGGCAGCTGGAGAACTTGAGCAGGAGGAGGAGTGCTCAGCAATGATGGACAGAGAGGGGTGTCCCTGACCTGCTTCATCATGCATGGCCAATACCGGACAGACCTTCCTGGGTGGAAGCCAGTGTACTCTGGCCTCTCCATCTTCCTGTACCCATTACAGGTGTGATGTCAGCTCATTATGGATGTGATGTCAGCTCATTCAACCCCAAGTTAGGGTGCACCCAAAACAGGTTGCAGCCCCTGTTCCGAGGGTATACCTGCCCCCTCTAGTGCTTTCTAGCCAGGCTCTCATGCAGGCCTAAGGTACCCTTTTCCACAGAATCTGGGATTTCCTATTGTTCTTTGAGAAGAAGAGGCTCCCCGTCCAGCAATCTGGTTGGATTCTCAGGCTAGAGGGTAACCGCTCACCTGCCCACCCATCCTTGGAACTGACAGAACACTCCCTCTGGGGCCCTGGGGGGTCCTAATGCTAGCTTTATAGGTGAGTCTCCTCTTCATGCTGGTCCAGCACCAGCTCTAGGCTTGCAGTTCGAATGCCTCCCCGAAGTCCTTGGAGGTGGGGCCCTCAGGAGGTGATTAGGATTAAGTGAGGGCATAAGGGTAGGGCTCATGATGACTTCAGTGGTTTTATAAGTAGAGCTCTGTCTTGTCATGTGATGCCCTCCACCATGTTAGGAAGCTACAGGAAGCCCCCAGCAAATGCTAGCTCTATGCCCTTGGACTCTCCAGCCTCCAGAACCATGGGTCAAATAAAAATTACCTGGTTTCCAGTGTTTTGTTATAGCTGGACATATGAAGGAGCAGAGATAGCTGCAGTATTGTGGACTGTGCTTGAACCAAAGAGAACTGGACTCAACACAGGCTCTGGGCTCCATGAACTCTAGATCATGCCTTCCTAGGGAACCTGGGGGAAAGTGGAGGGGGAGACACCAGAGGCCACCCAGACCAGAGCAACCCAGCCTGCTGCAGGCTGCACCCAGGGACTTGACTTCACTGTTCTGAAATAGTTAATCCCTCAAAACTGCCACAGGTCTCCCCTGGAGCCAAGGCTGAGGGAAAGTAGCTCAGGGAGGGAGGGCAACACTCTAGGTTTGGGGATCCCAAGGCCTGGAGCTGGGTCACCAGCTTCTCTGTCCTAGGTTGTTTTGAGACTTTGGAAATGGTACTGTGCGTCCAGTGGCACAGCCCTCAGGCCCAGTGGGTGGGAGTGGGGAGGCAGCTGGCAGGGGAAGCCAGCCCAGAATGCAGTCTGATGACACACAGGCCTGGCAATTCCTGATTCACAACCAACCCATCCCATGACTCCACCCACTGCCAGTGCTTCCTGGCTGCACCCAAAGCTCACTGCAGCCTGAGTTCCCTCTCTCCAGGAGCAGAGAGCCACAGAGGGCGAAAGGAGCACTGGGTCACACCAAGGAAGAGGTAAGGGGCATGATGCCAACATTGGCTCTGTCCAATTCCACCTGGAACAAGCACCCCAGTCCACAGGACAGGCTGGACTGGGCCTCTGGAGCTGGCATCAACTCAGGTCAACTTCCTCCACTGCAAGCCTTGTGACTTAGGGCACCGTGTTGGATGCATAGCTAGGCTTCTCATCCAGCTACTCTCCTCAAGAACCCATGACTCCTCAGTCTAACTGGGGCACCCTGCAACCTGTCACTTTTCCCTAAACATGCCTGCACCGTCTTCCCTCTGCACCTCTGCCCACGCTAATCCTGCTCCCAGGAAGGTTCCAGTCCCCTTGGGCTGATCTGCAGGAATGGGCCACAGGGACCAGGCTATGTGTTCTCACATTTGTAGAACACCCTAGAACACTGTGACAGTGGCTCTGTAGCATCCTGAGGCCCAGGGTAAGGGATCTCTGAGGGAAAGTTTCTCTGAGATGTCAATGGAGAGGCACAGGTGCTCCTGGGTAAGGAATGCCCCACTGTTGACCAGCTAGCTCATGAGCTCAATGGGGACCTCTTGTCTGCTTTAGTCCTTCCAATATCACAGACCCGAACCCACTTGCCTTGGAGTCCTGACTCTCTCCTTGGCTTCGTTGGGACCAAACACCCCGTACACCCTGAGATGGGCTGGTGGCCATTCAGTTTGGGGAGGTGGGTCACAGGTACAGGGAGACCTGCCAGGAAGGAGGAGGATGGGTTGTGGGAACCTGCCTATAGTGACACCCCCTTTCTGGCTTCTACTCACAAAACCACTGACCTGGCACACCTGCTTGAGTAAGGCAAAGTCAAGACACATTCCACCGTTGGACTGGGAGATACAAGAAGGGGGTGCTCCTCCTTGTCCCCAGGGATGTGTGAGGGGCTTCTGGGTGGCCATTCAAGCTTGGCTCTCCATCTTCTGCTAAGGGCTTATTTCCCAGACTGCTTATGTTAGGCAGAGCTTCCACTTCTTCTTTGCTTTTGAATGATGAGGCCCAGAGTGGGCAAGTGACTTTCCCTAGTTGACCAGAAAAGCAGTGGCAGATCCTAGACCTAGAACCTGGGCCTCAGGCTCTCAACCCTATCCCATACAGCTTTTCCTGTGGGCCCGAAGGTCATTAATTGGCTAGAGGAGCACAGTCATCTGCATGCGGGGTGAGGGTGAAGCCTGGTGCAAGCCAAGTGCCTCCACCCAAGGGACAGCCTGGGAGGAGTCAGGGCAGGTCAGGGTCAGGGCAGCCTTTCCTTTCTCAAGATGGTAGGGTTCCTGGTGGTAACTCCCAGCGGAGTAGGAGAAGCTCCATTTGGGAAGCTCGGGTGGGCTGAGGTGGTGCTTGGGTAGGGCTTCCTGTGGGGGTGACCCCTGTTGCCTGTGGCCCTGGGGACAGGCCAGGCTTCATTTTGCCTCATCCCTGGCCCAGACCCAACTTCTCTCTGGCCCCAGCTTCCTGTCCCATCGACCCCACCCGGCCCAGGGGAGAGGGAGGGTTTCAGAGGCTTTCTCAAGGGCTGGTGCTTTCTGGGGCAGGGTGGGCTAGGGAGCCTGGCAGGCTTTACTACCATTGGCTTCTGACCTCCAGGCCTCAGGTTATTTGTTTTACAGAATGAGGCCATGATATAAGTACCACTGGGTTTCTCCCAAGACACAACCTTGGACTGGGTAGAGTCTTAGAGAATTGGCCCTGCCTGGGGATGACATGACCTGAGACTAGAGGCACAGTGTGCAGGGGAAGGTCCAGGGGGAGGAAGGTGTCACCCATGCATGCATACTTGGACCCCAGGTGATCCCAACCCATTCTCTATGGACTCAGGGCTTGGGGATGCACTTGCCCACAGGCTGGGGTACAATAAGAGACAAGGTGGTGGCCTGCCTCAAAGAAGAAAGATATGTGGACACAGTCCTCAGTCTACCTCTGGCCTCTCATGGCTCCCCATCTACTTGAAGGCAGCTGTCTTGGGTCTCTATCGGGGCTGTTAGATATCAGAATGGGGGAAGCCTCCAGGCTGGCCCTGGGCCCACCCTAACATAGGTGTCTCTTGCTCAGTGAGGGTGGGAGGAACCATACCTCCCCTGGAGCCCAGAAATAGCACCCAAGCACCCTTTCCCCAAACAAGGCATACCCAGGCCTCCTGGCCCTGGACCTCCTGACTGGTAGGAAAGTACATCTGGTAAACTTTAACAAACCAGCATGAGCCACACCCTGGCTATCAGCACTGGACAGGAAGCTCTGTCCAGGTTGCTGGGACTTCTGTAGGCAGGAAGCCTGGGAGGGATTCAGACATGCTGCAGGCTGATGGTCTGTGGCCCTCAGACAAGTGGGGTGGAGAACAGAGGTTAGACTTCAGTCTGGCTAGAGGCCAGTGCTCAAGAGAAGCTACCAGATGACCATGGGCCCAATTTTGGGGGTGCAGTGCACAAGCCAGGGCTGGAGACAAAGCCCAGTCAGACTCTGGGCTCTGGCCTTGTAGCTCTACAGTCACTCTGTCCAGCACCCACATTCAGAAAATGGTGGCAGGGTGGCAGCTACTGGCTGCTCCTTCTACTTCTCTACACAGGGGTTTCCAGCTGGGCATTTCCAGGTTGAACACTGCACCCCTAAATCTTGACACAGCCAGGCCTGGCAATGCTCTGCAGGCTCTGAAGTGGCCCTTGGCACTACCTCATCTTGACTCTCAGTGGAAATAGGCCTCTCCCTCCCACAGCCTAGGTAGCTGTGGGGTCAGCCACACCCTGATTTGAAGCAGGTAGCTGTGGGGTCAACCACACCCTGATTTGAAGCAGGTAGCTGTGGGGTCAACCACAGCTGCCTCTTCTAACATGCCTCATTTTCCAGGCCCCTTTGGCCTATCTGGGAGGCGACAACTGATTTAGCAATTAGCATCTCCAGGCTTTCCCAGAACACAGGACTGGTAAGAACATGGCTACCAGGAAATGTTTGTCAAAGGAAGGAAAGAGTGGAGTCCACGAAGAAGGGGATAGAGACATGAAGGTAGTTTACCAAATATACTCCTCCACTGTCCCCAAAGGGCCCCTTCACTATCTTCAAAGGTGACTACATTTCTTCTTCATCTATACCCTGAGAGGACAATGCTGTTTCCTGAAAGATTGGTAAACCTAGGTGCAGGCCAAGGCTGGTCCATTCCGGGTGATTCCAGGCCTTCCAACCCCACTAGAGGGTTCAGGGAAGACTTCAGATACCCAGAGTTTAGCTTGGCCTGCATATCTCCCCAGCTGCTCTGGTTTTACCTCCCTGGAGGAAGGAGTCTCCTCCCTAGTTAGAAATACTGCTTAGTCCTTGAGGAATCCATGCTTCTTACCTCCCCTGGTGAGCCCTGCCCCAGTGCCGGGCCTTCAGCCTCCTGAACAGTGGTAAGTGGGACAGGGACACTCACGACAAGATCACAGGGGATATCAGAGGGATTGATCCTATCCCTCCAACATAAGGATCCCCAGAGATTCTAGAGATACTCTATATATCCCCACTGCCCAGGGCTTGCCACATGGGAGGTACTTAAGGTGCACATAGTGGCTTGCTGGATGCATGTGAGAAGGACATGCTAGGACTCTACAGCATACCACACGCCTGGGATCAGGAGGTGGCATTCATACATCACCCTCCCTCTGGCCCAGGATGTTGCCTTTTAGAGCTCCAGCTGCTAAGAGCTGCCAACCTAAGTGACTGGGCTGGGAGGGTTTGTGGTCAGATGGAACAGGGGGAATATGGAGATCCAGGGAGAAAGAGATTCAGAATGGGGCTGCCCCCAGCCCAGTCTCTCCACTCCAAGGTCGAGGAACTCTGAGACCCAGCTCAAGGCCGTCAGCTGACCTATACAATCTCTGTCCACTGTGCCCAACTGCCTGCCACAGCCTCCTAAACTGCTTACTTAGACAAACGAGAGAAGAGAGAGCAGCCATGTGACAGCCAAGGTTCCCTTGGTCTCACATGCGTGTGTGCACACACACTGCCACTCGCTGTGGGTCAGGTGGCCACACGACCCAGCAGGGCAGGCTGGGCCAGCTCAGGTTTCTGAGTTTCTGGAGGACAAGTAACCCGTATGCTCTTTGCAAACACTGGCTTTCTGCTTCCTGGACTGGGAAGCCAGAGGAGTGGGGGACAAGGAGGACAGGACAAGGAGGGGCACACACTGGCCCAGACCTCTGTCTGGTGTTTTCCTTCCTCTCTCCCCACCCAGAGGTCAGATGCATGCCAGGAAGCCTTTCTGTGGCTGCCAGCAGCTCCTAAACAGCAGGGAGAATCCCAGAGCCTGAGTAGAGGCTAGATTCAGGGAACAGAGGAAAGAATGCTAATTCACAGCTAGACTCCACGGCATGACTCTGGGGGCATCAGGGGTCAAGGAAAGGGTGCCTGGTGCCACCTAGCAGGTACATCTTTGCTACTATGCTCTGCTTGGCAAGGCTTTGTGGGTTGGGGTCTCGGTGGCTCTTGTGGTTTTATGGGGAGGTCTGTCCTCTGCATGCTCACCCAGAGAGTAGACCTGTCCTCATAGGCCCAAGATCACACTGTGTTTTTGCCCCTGATAACAGCTGTGTGATCACTTGCAGCCAACTCCTATCTACCCTGGCTCAGGCCTGGCCTCACTTTCAGGACCTGACAGTCCTGACTCTTACAGAAGCAAACCTGAAAGGTCACAGAGAAGTGAGAGGCATGGCCAACTTCGCAGAGCCCCAACTACAGTCACCTCACCTGTCCTCACAGTAGCTAAGCATGAGGACTCGTGTCATTCCACTTCATAGGTTGGAGGGGTGGGCACAAGAAGATTGTCTGTCAGCTACAGGTAGAGATAGGACTCAAACCCATAGCATTCAATACTGGAGCCCATGTTTCTCACTCATGTCTTACTCCACAGCCTAGGAGCGGTTTCCCCTGGTGCCAGGCCAAGCCCTTACCTTACAATTCCAAAGCTAGGTTGTGGTTTCTGCAAAGGTGCCCAGGATCCATATTCAGTAGCCTCACTTTCCCTCAGTACTGGGGCCTCAAGGAAGCAGTCCCTACACATATTTTGGGGGACACAGAGAGAAGACTCAAGACTCAAGGAAGTGGGTAATTCTGGGTGGGCGACAAACAGGATGGGAACAGAGTAGAGCAAGACCAGGGTGGGCACAGAACACAGGACAAAGAAAGGAAGGCCTGGAAGGATGAGAACAGAAGCAAGAGGCAAGTGAGGGTGGGAGGAGGGACAAGGGAGGAGGGAGAGGACATAAGAGGGAAGAGGGAGAGGAGGGGAGGGAGGAGGAAGAGGAGAGGATGACACAAGACAGAGAGGAGAAGGTGAGAGGGAGGAGAGGAGGAGGAAGAGGAAGTGGATGGGCAGGAGGTGAGCAGGTGGCGGTGGAGCAAAGAGGAGAGGCAGGCAGGTCGGGGGGAGCAGGCCCTGAAAACTGAGAGGAAAGCAAGCCCGCCCACCGAACATTAAATACCTAACAGGAGATGACAAATCAAATGGGAATTACTGCAGTAAAAACATAATTAGAAACTTGATTGAAGTTAAACAGAATTTACATAACACTGCAAATTAACTTTACGCGGCAACTGTTCACTGGGAAGGCAACGGAGAAGGCATTTCATTAGTAATCTATATTTAAAAATGGGCACAATGGAGCTTTGGGATTCGGAACTGGGTGCCTTCAACAGGAGAGGGTGCCAAAGCTGTTGGAGAATTCAGTGCAGCAGGTGCTATGGGTAGAGTCCACAGAAGACCCAGACTCTTGTGCCCTACCTGATTGAGCACTGTGTGGCTCTGGGCAAGCGTCTTGCCTTCTCTGGGCCTCCATTTCCTCAAGTATTTAATGAGAAGATTAAAAGGTGGTTATGCCTGGATATTCTAAGATAACATGTGAGATGATGCAACTTGTTTTAAGCTTCTGGGCTTTGGGGTCCAATGGCTTGGGTTCAAAGGGTCAGATTAGCTGTGGCATCTCGAACACTGTCTTCTGAAGTCCTGGTTTACTGATCTGTTGAATGGAGATAAGTCTAGCCCTGCTGGAAATCACTGAGGCAGGAGAGGATTAAGAGAGAGACAGGTAGAGGCAGGCTTAAAGAAAGTTGAGTCTGAAGGCCTGGATTACTTGGCCATCCACAGGGCACACTAATTAGATTACCCGAAGCCTCTTGCCACCGAAGGGACATGGAGCCCTGCAGCATCAAAGCAGCCTAGGCTGGTTCCCTTAATCCCTGATGAAGAGTCACGGGGTACCTCCCCTCACTCTGTCCCAAGGAAGAAAAGGTCACCTAGTCCTTACTTAGGCTCCATCCAATTCTCAGCCTGAGAAATGTCAGGAGCCTGTCTTTGCCCACAAGCCACAATACCTGCCAGTGTTGGTTCCCAATGAGGCTCTGGCCTTGGTTCCTGGGACTCCTATGCCACCCATGGCTTCCATATATAATGTCCCAAGTTCCTGCCACCCAGTCTTAGGCCTCAGGCAGGACAGCTGCTCTTCTCTATGGAGAAGTGGTAGATAGTAGAAGGAACCAGAGCGGTCAAGGGGAGGGGGGCCCATTCAGGCAGCAGGTAAGAAGCAGGGAGTTACTGGAGGCTTGTTGCCCACCAAGGGAGAGCTGGGGGTGCTGGGAAGAGTCAAGCAGTTGTCAAGTCTAAATGTTTCTGGGATCCTGCAGGCTTGCTGTGGACTCAAGTGGGACAAGGACAATCAGGGCAGGCTGGTGGTTTTGGGATAAAGCCAGAGGAGGAAGGAGGTGGCCATTTTCTCAGCCCCCAGACTGCTGGGAGAATAGAGTGAAGCCCTGGCAGGCAGTCTGCTCCAGACTGGTTGAGGTGCCTACCTTTGAGCCACAGAAGGCCAAGCTGGGGAGGCAGCTGGATCTCAGTCTGAAGGGAGACACTGTGTGACTGGAGATACAAATTTGGGAGTTGTTTGTAGCTAGGGTTGCAAGCCATGAGGCTGATGAGGTCACTCTGAAAGAGTGTGGGGAGTGCAGCCCAGGAGTCTGAGTCTGCGTCACAGCCATCTGGCCCTGGGGAGGAGCACAGATGGGGAGGGGACAGGAATGAATGTCAGGAGGGTGGAACCTGGGAGGCAGAGGAGAGCTCTGAGTGTACAGGAAGATGTTAATGGGGAAAGCTGGGAAGGGTGTTGCATACAGAGGGAACATGCACAAAGGCTCAGAGGCCTCAGTATATGAGCAGTATTTGGAGAGGGAGTAGAGACTAGAGACTTTCCCATCTGCTACACAGGTAGGGAAGACCCTAGGTATCCTACTGGACTGTTAGCCTGTGCCTAGGTCTTCTCTGTCCCTCTGGCCAGGTCCTTGCCAGGCCTCTAGCCCTAAGGTCTATTCATTTCTCATTGTTGTAAAGCTCTGTCAGGCCCTTCTGACCTCTTGCCTGTCTAGGGCTCTTGGCCCCATAGGACGTCCCCTATACTTATCTAGAACACAAGGTCCAGGGAGGAAGCTCAGGGGAAGGACAAAGTAGCCCCCAAGGATCAGTAGCAAATCCTGGATCTTTAAAGAGAAAGCCACCTTCCCTGGGCTGCGGGATTATGTGGGCTGCCACTCAGCAGTCACAGCACCCTGTGCTTTGGGCAGGGGACTGACTGTGTACCTTCGTTTGTGATCGCACTCTTTTCTTGCCTTAGCTCTGTCTCTGTCTCTCAGTAGTGTCTCCTGGGTCAAGACAGGAGTAGTGAAAGATGGGACTAGTGAGAACTCAAGGAGCAGTAGTAGCTTCCCAGGAGTTCAGCTTCTGGACACTTTTGGTGGTGAGTACCCAGGAGTGGGGATGGAGGATTCCCACCTTACTACCTATGGTAGGAGGACTCTGGGAGCTGCAACTGCCCAGTGCTGGCAGTATGTGAGATCTAGCACCCTGAGACTTCCTGAGCTCTCTGCTCTCACGGGACCTCTCTCGCTTCAGGATGCAGCTTCACACAGAAGGTCTTCCTGATTATTCTGACACCTACCAGCACTTTCTGAGCACCCTGATGTACATTGGGGCACATGGGCAGAGGGGACAACAGAGAGTCTGGGGTAAAAACAGCAGCTGATCTCTTTTGCCCCTGTTAATGCTCCCTCATCTTAAGAGCACCTTCCTGCAGAACCAGCACACGGCCCTCCTCACCTCCTGGTGCAGTGAGACACTGCATGCAGCCTGGGGATCATCACAAGGGTGTGAGAATGACTCTGGATCCCAAGTCTGCAGCTACTGCATACTGTGCCCTTTAGGGAGCAGGGCCGGAGCTCCTCTTCCACAAGCCAGCCCTGGGACAAGGGTCAATGAACATTTGAGGAATGAATGAAGTAAGAAGTGGATGACTAAATGAATGGGCAGATAAAAAGATGGGGGGATATATAGGTAACTGGGTAGACCAATGGGTGGATGGACAGACTGGTAGATAGACAGGTGGGTGGGTAGATGGGTGAGATAGGTAGGCAGACGGATGGATAGGTAGATGATGGATGGATGGATGGATGGATGGACAGTTTGGTAGATGAATGGATGGGTGAATGGATGAGTGGAA
>NW_008352659.1:2582036-2596714 GCF_000622305.1 Nannospalax galili | reverse complement strand
GGGTGGGTGGATGGGTGGAGTGGATGGATAGGTGGATGGAATGGTGAGTATGTGGGTGGATGTCTGAATGGGTAGATGTACAAATGGGTTGACAGGTGGATAGACAGTAGATGGATTGGTGGGTGCACGGATCGATGGATAGAGGAGCAGATAGATGGGTTGGTAAGTAGATGGATAAACAGATGAGTAGAGAGATAAGGAGATAGGTGAGTAGGTGAATGATAGGTGGGGGATGGAGGAATCCTACCATAGGTACATAGTAAAGACTGGTAGTATGAGTTCTCTGCTAAGGAAGGGTCAGACCAGTGCAGTGTGGTCTGAACAAAAGTGCAGAGGCTGATGTGCCGAATGGAATGCAGTTGAGCTGCTCTGCTGGGACCAGAGCCTGCTGTGGGACCCTTAGCAAGACCATTAGTGTCCTCAGCCTTCGTTCCAGAGTCTAATCATGCATTGAGTAATTCCTGTTCAGGGTTAGCAGGGAGATGGCTTTGGAGGTTTGAATGCTGCTACAAAGGAGTTAGCAGCCACAGTTTGAGAAGCAGGTCTGGCTGGGTCTGGCTTAGACATTCCTCTTCTCTAGCCTTGCCTGGCTCTGCTGGCCTCAGGGCTGTGTCACGCTACCTCCACAAGGGTAGGGCCTCTGGCTATACCCTCCTATCATAGTTCAGACTGGGTAGGCTGTTAACAAGGCTCACCTCCAAAGATCAATTAGACCCAGCTGGTTCCTGGGACCTTGAGGAACTCTAAGTAGAGGACCAACGCCTTCTATCCATTTTACAGACGAACTGAAGCCAGAAGCTGTGGATATCACACAGGAGTTACAAAGAAGCACTGAATCAGGGTCAAGAGCAATGGGGAGAAAGGTGACCACCCCACCCTCAGCTTTGGCCCAGCCCATCACTTTCCAACTCTGCCCCTGCGGGGTCTCAGGAGGTGGTGGTGTGGCCTGGCCATCAAGGCATTTGGTTGGGTTTACCTTTCTAGGTCTGCAGCTCAGTAACAGGTGGCAGCTTCTCTCACACCCCTCGAAGCATTGGTCAGCAGTCCCCGCCTCCTCCTCTTCCTCCTGGGTACACAGAGTGAAACAGGACATGCGTGAGCAGTCCAGGACACAGACAGCCGTCACTCCCATTCACCCCAGTCCCTGGCGCTGGGTAATCTTAGTGGCCTCTGAGCCACTTAAGGCTGCCTGGGATGCCTGATTTATCGGCAACTCTCTGCCCTCCCCGCCCACCAAGCTGAGCCAGTAAGGCAACTCCTGAGTGGATTTTTTCAAACTCTGCATATATGTAAAGTTCTGCTTCTTCTGGGGCTTGGGGGCTTTGTGGTATTGTCTCTCTTCTTGGTGAGAAAAGAAGCAGCCGTCGCCTTCTTGTGCAGCCCTTAGCCAGGGTGTCAGGAAAAAGAAGCAGGGTATTTTTAGACAGTATACAAAGCCCTTGCCTGGTCTCTTCTCTGTGCCCTGCCTGGCTTCGGGGAATTATCTCACATGGCTGGCCGCCTTGCACCAGCCGCCTGTCACCCGCAGCCACTGCCAAGACAACTCTTTGACCCCTGCCTGAATTCTTTCTTCATTATGAACCACTCACCAGATCTCTGATGGACACTTGGGAGACAGATGACACGTGCACACCTCCCAGGAAAACCTGGCCCTCCCAAGCAGTCATGGATGGCTCTGCTTTGCCTGCAACCGGAGGCCCAGAGTCTGTTTATTTATCTTTTAATTTTGTATGTACATATTGTATGCGTGCATGTGCATGTGGGTGCTATCTACATGTCTGCACATGCAGAAGTCAGAAGTCAATGTCAGGTGTCTTCCTCAACCACTCTCCACCTTGTTTTTTGAGACAGGGTTTTGCATTGAATATATAGCTCACCAAATGAGTCAGACTGGCTGCCATTGAGCCCCAGAGAATCCTCCTGTTCCCACCTCCCCAGCACTGGGATTACAGGCACACGCCACTGAGCCCAGCTTTCACATGGATGTTGGGGATCCAGCTCAGGTCCTATGCTTATGTAGCAAGCACTTTAGTGACTGCCATCTCCCTAGTCCTCAGAACTAGCTTAAAGCAGATGAGATCCCTGGTTCCCATTTGTCTTGTGTTCCCCAGACTTCAGGACTCCCACACCCTTGGAAATCCTTTGTAGGAGCCACTACCTACCAGCAATGTGACACAATTGATCTTAGCCTTAACCTGTTTTTTCCAGTTCCAGTTAAGTGTGGCCTTGTCCAAAGTAATCATAGCCATGGAAGAACTGGTTTGACATATAGTTATGTGTTTCCAATGCATCTCTAATATACTTTAATAAATATATAACCAATGAAACAAAAATATATGTTCTTTCTTGTACTAATTTTAGAATCTTGTCACAGACTTCTAGAGTTTCCTGGGCCAAGTTCTTGAAAATTCACTAAAGTGAATCAATCCTGTATGCAGGATTGAAAAAAGGCAGGGAAGTAAATTGGTGGGCTGATAGGGTCCAAGTGTTAGGCCTGAGGGAGGTGACAGGGCCAAAGTCACAGGGTGCTAAGGGCTTGTGGTGATCCCCTCTTTCCAGTCCAGGCCTAGCGTCACACATGAATTTTTCAGTGACAATCTTTGTGAATGACAGAGGCCCTTCAGAGAATGGGGTGCCCAGAAGGCAGGTGGCAATGAAAAAGCCTGGGGTCCAAGATGGCATTTCCCAGCATTCCTTGCAGCTCTCTTCTCTGTTCCACTGGACTCCTCTAGACTGCAGTTGTTGGCAGGAGCTAGCACATCATCCCCTCTTTGGGTCTTATTCCCTGATCCTACAACCTGAACTCCCTGTTCCTTGATCCTATGGATTCCAGGGCAGCCACCAGCCCTCTGTGGTTGTTGGTCTCCCTATGTATGGCTTGGGGACAGGCCCTAATGATGCTGGTGGCCTCTGAGCACTCAGGCCTTACTGATGTTTTGCTCGCAGGCTGGAGACCCTGGCTGGGCCCCGGCTGCCCCCCTCCTGCTGAGAACAGGATGTGGGTGTCAGGAGGTGAGGAGAGTGTGGGGTCGAGTGGGGAGTGGCCTTGGGCCGGGACTTCCTGAAGCCAGATCGGTTTACCACAGACAGTTGGGCTCAGGACCGACCGCACAGCTGTGAGTTATAAATGTCCCTGTCTGAGGAGGGCCTGGAGGTCCTGCTGCTGGTAGAGGCACCAAGTGTCCAGAGCACCTACTTATGGGGCTTCCTCAGCCAATGGCCCATCCTCCAGAGGCTAGTCCCATGTGTCCGATCCTCATGACCCCAGACTCTTCATCTCCCCCTCTGAGGTGACTGATGATGACATAGGGAGACTGACCCCGTCTTCTGCCTGGTCCTCATTCTTCAGGTGAGAATTCTGTGGTCCCAATGATCCAGCAGACTCCCCCAGGGCAGACCTGGACCCCAACCTAACACTGAACCCTGGGTTTGGCACACAGCCAGCCACCTCAGTGACAACTGTCCACCTCAGGAACTTGCTTCCAACAGTGTCAACACAGCAGGGTATACACAGGGGAGAAGAGAGGGTGAAGAGAGATCTCAGCCTGTGTGCCCTCAGCTCAGAAGAGCGGGGGAGCAGCTCTGGCACCAGGCCTCTGTGTGTTCCACGTAGGTCCCATTCTCCCTGTGGGCTACCAGGAGTCCCTCAGGCTAGGCTCAGGCTGAAAGATGGTCAGCCTTGCACACAGCATGGCATCCACACCTGATTAATTAGGTCCCTCTAAACCGGGGGGAGGGGGGTTAGTACCTCCTCCTGGGAGCACTGAGGAGGAAGACTGGCCACAGAAGCATAAATATAGACATAGTGTACTGTTCAGGCCTACAGGGGCTGAAATGTATGCAATTATGGAGGTCCTCTTGAATATTTAAAATTACAAATATATATTTAGAATTAGAGAAATCACAACAAATTCCTGGAGGTTTAGGGATCCAAACCCCCTTTTCATGAGGCATCTTTAAACAATTTACCAAAAAGGCTTACTCTGAAATGCTCCCAAATGCAACCTGCTGCACTTCTATCCTTAACACTCCAGAGCTCCCAGGGCCTCCAAGCCCTCATCCAGCTTCCCTTAGCCCCTCTCTAATCATCATAATAGTAATGAAACCATTAATAGTATCTAATAGTAAAGGACCTTTAGCTGTAGTATTCTAGGTGCTATTTGTACCCATTTTGACAGATAAAGAAGCACAGAGACAGGAAGAAAACGGCCCAAGATCACAGCTAAAAGTATATGACCCTGGACAGGTTGGCACTGTGCTATAACCAGCCTCACCAGTTGTCTCAGCTGCTGCTCTAAGGGGCTGGAGAGTTCTCCCTTTCATTCATTCATTCATTCATTCATTCATTCATTCATTCGTTCATTTGTTTGTAAGTGAAATCATTTACTCTCCATGCTAGGGCAGGCTGGATTTTCTGCATAGGCAAAGGTAGGCTTTGCCTCTATTTGTCAGAGCTGGTTGGCAAGGGTTATGGTAGGCGAGGCCCTAGAGATGGGCTGGGCTAATTCTATGGGGACCTTAGTGAAATGGGGGAGGGGGCTGCTCAAGGTCACCCAGTGTGTTGCCCTGCTGCCTCCTGTCACAGATAAGGAGAGGCGGCTGGAGAGGGGTGGTGTGGAATTGTGTCCAAGAGCCACAGGGGCCAGCCTGCAACAACACTGAGCTCCTGTGAGGTTTGAGGCTGGCTTCAGAAGGGCAGGGAGGGTTGTAGGAAGCCTAGGGTGAGGAGGCCAGGTGCTTTGTGGGACACACTAGCTGGTGGCCAGTGGAGGAGGAGGAAGAGGAAGAAAGAGGAGGAGGAGGAAGAGGAGGTAGTGGTCATGTTTTCTTCCTCCCTTTTGTCTTCCATCTGTCCCTATGGCCTCAAGGCTTCCCCAGGATGACCAAAGGGCTAATAGTTGAGAATGCGTGGTAGCGCTGGAGTCCCTTCCCACAGACAGCACATCGGGCAGAAGGGTGGCCCAGTGACTCCAGCCCAGTACTTACAATACACCATGGCTGAGCACTGAGTCTCTCAGCCCTACCAGTCTCCTATTGGACACAGGAGGAAGTGAAACCCTGGCTAGAAGACTCCGGAGCCTTAGGGACTATCAAGCTCTGACCTGAGCTTTCTGTACCAGCCCTGGTGTCTTGAGACTAGCTATCAAGAGGACAGACAGCAGAGAGCCAGGCAGGGGCTCTGCCATGTCTCGAGTAACCCTGGGCATGGAATGACCCCGAATATAGAGTGATCCAGGCAGGGAGCCACCTCCACAGGTCCTCCCACTACTTAAACTTTGCTTCCCCTAGAGGCTGCTTATGGTATACAGGACTGGGGCAGAGCCAGAATGATCCAGGAGTACTGTTCAACCCTGGGATGGGTAGGGGTACCTGTGGGCCAGGGACTAGCAGACAGGGCTCAGGCCTCCAGACTCCCAATATGCCAGAGCCTGGCTCTGACCTGGTGGTCATCCTCCCTCAGTCCCTCTTCCAGAGTGTCCCTTTCTTTGTCATCAGATACTGAAGCCCATCTGTGTTCCATCTTAATAATTCATTATTTAAATCACTTTAAACCAATCTCTTTCTACTTAGCATTATCTAAAGCACTACCATCTGACAAATCACAGGCCTGATATACATAAAGTTTTTGAATCCACACGAAAATAAATACATAATATTAAAATGTGAAATGAAGCTGGGTGTGGTGGAGCACACCTTTAATCCCAGCACTTGGGAGGCAGAGGCAGGCAGATCTTTGTGAGTTCAAGGCCAGACTGGTCTACATAGTGAGTTCCAGGACCGCTTGGGCTACAGGGAGACCCTGTCTCAAAAACACCCATACCTATGTCCTGGTAGGCCAGCACGCAAGACCTGGGCAGAGTGCAGGCTGGTCATAGAGAAGCCTCAGTCTAAGTGAGGAGTCTCCATAAGGTAGAAGGGCTGTTGGGAAACTGGGGCACAGATAGGAAGGGAGAGGAGGTAGAGATTTCTAGACGTACACACAGGCTCAGCCAGGCTACCTCTTTCTTCCTTATGACTCACAGTTCGGGCCCACAGTTCTCATCCTATTTCCTGCAAAATGCTCCCAATAGTAGCACAGCACCTGGGATGAGCACTCAAGTGAGAGTCCACATACCCACAGTGCGGTCTACCTTTTGCTGGGAGGTGTGGGCCTCTCTGGGCCTCAGTTTCCCCATCTGTATAGAAATGTGAGTCAGGGGTTCCTCTCGGCTTCACTAATGAGACTGTAGCCCAAGCAGCCATGGTGGGTGGCACTCCTAGTGACCCCTGGGCCCCAGACAAGTCCTCTGACCACCCTCAGCTCTCCAACAATACCCGCCTAGCAGCCTTCAGTGAATCTGGGTGCCAAGGAGAGACAAGACTATCCTGTGCAACAGCTATAAGATTAGACAATCAGCTAATCACCAGCAAATTCACATCCCATCTTTACATAGAACAAATATAGTATTTACGTAAAAGTTGTTAGGAGTTCCTCTCTTTTTAATTAGCAGAAATAAATGCAAAATGAATGGTAATTAGGCAGCTGATGGATTCTGTAGTACAATTACGCCTGCAGCAGTGCCCCAGTCCTTAAACACAGTGCTCCCAGGAAGCAGGGGACCCTATTTATATACTTTATTTATAAAACAAAATAAGCAGGAACAGAGGGCATGACCTGGCCCTGCTGGCTGGCAAGGGTCCTGGCTCTGGGCAGGGCCCAGGAGGGGAGGATCCAGAATGCCCAGCAGCGGGGAGGGACTGTGAAGGCACAACCAAGGCCTCGTGGGTCTATTTTAGGCCTGGCATGTGTCGCCAGGAGCTGGGAAAGGACCTCCCCAGCAGGAAGTGGGCTGCAGCAGCTGTCCTCAACCTCCTGGCTGTCGCTTTCCCCCCCTCACTGGTTGACTCTTCTTTCCTAGGCTGGCCCTGGCCCTTTACTGCTATCTTCTCACGCTGCCTCCTGAGGTATAGCGAGAAAGGTATATTCGCCCTTTCCTCCTGGAGATCGAGAGAAACTAGATCCAGGAATAATGCTCTCAGTGCAGTGGGCTTAAGTTTCATGTCAGAGGACTATCAGGGGAGCCCAGAAGAATAGTTCAGAGGACCAGGTGGGAATTGGGTTTCCAGGAATGCATAGGAGTTTTCTGAAACAGTAGGGAGTAAAATGAGCCCACATGTGAAGAAACACAGAGGTGAGAAACAGGGGCTGTCACTATACTCACGTGTGTACCAGAGCATGGAGGAGGGGGACGAAGTAGTCTTGGATACCAGGCTAACTTGGGAGCCATGGATAGGTCTGTATGGAGGGAGGTTCAGCCTCTTTTCAGTCAGTTCTTTCCTGGTTCCCCTCCCCCATCCCAGAGCCACAGAGGGCCAGGTGGACAGGCCATTAGAGGCAGCTGGTCCAGCTCAGCACAGCAAGCACTGAGAAGCAGGAGGCTAACCTGATTACAGGAGCAGGAGTTTGTCTACAGGGGGGGAAATGGCCAGGGTGGCTGCTGGGAGAGCAAAGGTTGGGGGTGGGGCAGGCAATAGGGCCAGCCTGGGGTCCCCAGTGATGGGTAGTCTCAAGAAGCCTAGGGAACACAGCACAGGGATGCCCAAGCCCCTCCCCCTCCCCAGTTCCATTGCTGTCTGTGCAGTGACCTTGAAGAGCAGTTCCCTCCCCTGGGCTCAGGGCTGCAAAACAAAGGACTGAACTAGCAGGGGAGTTCGATCTCTGAGGATTAGAGGCCAGGCAGGCCCTTTCAGGTTCACCATAGACTCCACCACTCCCTCTTGTCTCCCACCAGCTCAGTTCACAAGCTCCTGGGGTGGGCAGCTAAGTCAGACACCCGCAAGGAGCCTGGCTTGGGCAGACAGGAGCCCAGAATGGGAGAAGAGATAGGAGAAGGTCTGGCAGTGAGGGCCACCTCCCCATCACTGTAACCCTCCCAGGGGGAGAGCTGGGAGCCTGTGGGGCTCTCCGGGTCCATGGCACCTTGACCATGGCAGACAAGAGGCCTTTCCCTCCCTCCAGTGAGGTCCATGTACACTTGGAACAGTAGTCCTTGCCCACAGGGGCTCAGAGAAGCAGGCACAGCAGGGATCTGAGGGTCAAAGCCCTGAGTGGCAGCTTAACAGTGGCTTTGAACTCTGGGTTCTGGTGCATTTCCCAAAAGGAAGCTTTCTCTCCTCTGCAGCTCCCAGTCCTCCTGGACCTCCCTTCACAAAAGCAGTTCAAATGGTTCCCTCTGGCAGCCCCACCAGGTCAGAGGACAGGTGTGCAGCCCTCATTCTCAAGGAGCTTTGGACTTGTAGGGAAGGTCAAGATCATACCTTGAGGCTTCTCTGCTTTGGGCAAAAATCAATAAAAATCTCCATGGTGACTGTCATCAGAGCAGGGCCTGCCATGACATTCCTTCTACCAGGGTGGCACTTGGGGTCTCCCTTGGCCTGTGACCTCAGCCCCAGTAGCAGCTGGGCAAGCAGCAGCTAAGGGTGGGATAGAGCCGCACCCCCTGGGAAGCATGGGCGCATGCGCAACCGCTTAAGTGCCTCTCCAAAGACACGCTGGGTGCCATTCATCAGCTGGTTTTCAGGGCTGTGAGAAATCAATGACATCTGTGCTGCAAACTCATCATTAGGACGGGAAAAACTCTGCAATGGAATTGATTTGTTTAAATATAATAACACAATTTAACAGAGGACTATGGGGGTGGGGCAGGACTTCAGCAAACAAAACAGCCACATAGCTCAGAGAGCGGCTGGGGACTTGAAAGAAGCCAGCAGTGAATCCCCTTCCATGGCTGTTGCTGAATCCCCTGGCATCAGGTGGCTCACATATGCCCTCAGCAGCCTGTGGGAGGACCAAAAACCTGGCTGACTACCACTGGACTTGGAGGTGGCTTTGCTTGAACATGAGTTCACCCCACAAACTGTCATTAGCTTCTGCACTGTGGTCCATACCTTGTGGGGAAAACAAATGAATCCCGGACCAGATCCAAAGGCACTGGGGTGACAAAGTGACAACACAGACCAGGAAGCACTGGGCTTTCTGGGGGTGCCAGGGACCCTGGGAAGGAGCACTAGGGCAGGACAAAGATCAAAGGCAGACATTATGGTAATGTCCGAGAATGAAGAAGGACCTATTTGGAAGACAACTGTCAGCTCATGCACGGGTCCTGTTCTGACAATAGATAAGCACTGTGCCTATCATCCTTACCATGCCCTAGGACCCGGCCCATATATATGTCACTTTATTTAATCCCAGGAGCCTGTGATGGAGGGACTACCATTACCCACATATCACAAATGATACCACCAATGCTTACTGGGGCTGCTGGGGCTGCCCGGGGACAGCAATGCAGCTGGGAGCACATGCCCACATTACCACTGAAGACTGCTGCACTCCTCTACCCTCACTGAGACCTGACTTCCATGTGAGCTGAGCAGACCCGCAGCTCTCACCCCTGGAAGCTGGGCCTGAGCCATACAGGGTGATCTGAAGGCAGAGGTTCAAGGCAGTGTCTGAGAAGGGGGTGGTGTGGACATGTGTTGGTGTCCTAGTCCTGAATGTACTGCATCTAGGATGCGACTGGGCATGGGCTGGGTACAGAAGCAGGCCTGCGGGAAGGTGCCACACTCCCCATATGACCCAGGGCCTGACGGTCAGAGGACTCAGGTGGGCTAGTCTTCAGGAGAGGCTCAAATAGCTCTGGGATCTCACTGAGCTAGGAAAAGCCTTGATGCCATCCTACAATTTGGACTTTCTCCCTTGTGGCAATGGGAAGATGGGGAGACAGATGCAGGAAGCTGACAGAGGCAGGAGCATGGTAAGGTCTGAGTGCCGGCAGGAACAAGATGGTGAGAGAAGCACAGTCCTGAGCTGACTAAGGAGAGACCCCAGGAGCTCATGGGTCAGCTAGCCCACCTTACATAGTGGCAAGTGACAAGAGAATCTGTCTCAAACAAGACAGAAGGTGAAGATGGCCACTTAAGGTTATACTCTAAGTTGTGTACTGTGTCATGAGAACACCTGAACACACAGACACAGACACAGACACAGACACAGACAGACAGAGACACACACCACACTAACAATAAAAGAAAAAGAGGTTCCAAAGTCTTTAGAAGGCCAAGAGGAGAGATACCAAGGCCCTCTGTGCAAACAGGGAAACTGAGGCCTGATAAACAGCAGCCTGGGATTCATCAGCCAGCTACCATTTGGCCTGGAAAAAGAGCTAACCACTGACCAGTGTGTCCCAGAGTCCTCTTGAGGTCAATGGGGAGAACAGCTGGAGGGGCACACTAGTGTAAGGCCATAGGAAAGGGTGGCCAGCACTCAGCAGGAACCAGTCTGTAAGAGATGGGACACGCCCGGTCTATACAGAACCAAGCCCCCAAGCTGAGAAAGGTCCAAACAGACCTAGGAAGGGGGCCATTGCCCAGTCATCTGCCCTGAGTTGAAGAGAAGAGGGATTTCTGGGATCCGGAACTTGCAGGGCTGACACTAGGACAGTCTGAGGCAAGATGAGTTGCTGGTCATGTTGGCTAGGCTGATTCTGAATTTGGCTTTCAGTTCCAGCCATTTCCAACTGTGGGTGGCCTCTCTGTGCCTTCGTTTCCTCATCCAGAATGCAGAGTGTATAACAGGACCTTATGTGTGGGGTTTAGAGGCTGACTTCAGTAGTGCATGTGCTGTGTCAACAGCTGACTCTAGTCACTCAACACAGCAGGTGGCCGCTGTCATTACCACCAACTGTGCCACTAGCCTCACTACCTCGAGGGCCAGCCGACACGTCCTGCATGCCGACCTGACACACTTCTGAGGACCCTACATGCACTGCTGATTGAGTCCTCATCACTACTTGGAGTAAGGACCATTATCACCATGTGGGATGAGGAAACTGAGGTACACTGAAGTAGCCCCTGTGCCAGCCTCTCACAGCTGGTGAGTCTAAACCCTGGAAAAGCACTTCTGTTTCCTCTAGGCTAAGTCCAAAGCCAGCCAGTCACTGGATGAAGGCCAATGTCCACACACTTCTGGTCACACTGACCCAGGGCAAAAACCAGACAAACACAGGGCAAGCAGGAATGGCAGGCTACGCTGGAGGTGCGTGGGGAATGCGCAAGAGGTCCTGACTTGGAGTTAAACTGAGTTGCCAATCCTTAGCCTATTCCAGAACTTTCCTTTCCTATCCAAGGCTATCAATCTCATTTATTAGGTTCCCAGAGTGGCTGTACAAGGAAAGCCCCAAGAGGGACTCAGCTCCTGACCCAGTCTTTTCTGCACACTGCCTCCACGCTTTCCTGCTGCACTCCAAGGTCAGGTGTCACTGTCCAATTCAGAGATGGAAGGTTGGGGGTGGGAATGCATACAGGCTGTGCAAAAGCCCAAAGCCTGGTTCCTCTCCATCGCTAGTGTGGCAGGAAGGACAAGCGGTACCAGGGAGAAAGGCCACACTTGTCTGGGTCCGGTACTGGGCAGGTGAGAGATGAACCCTTGATAGCTCTGAAGGATGGGTCCCACCCCCTACTTGGAGCACAGGAGTGGGGTGACCACTGTAGATAGGAAATGCCCATAGAGAGACAAGGGAAGAGAGGCAGGGCCTTCGCCTCATAAGAAAAAGGTCACTGAAGTGGGGAGCAGGTGTGGGCTGGGCTGGGCAGGGGCTCAGGGAAGTGGCCCTAGCTATTTTTAGTATCTTGATGCAAGAGGAAGAGGCCCTCTATCCCACCAGGTAAATGTCAGCACCGCGGGCAGTTGTGACCAATTAGAGCAGCTGGAGCCCAGGAGGAAGAGAGCAAGGCCTTGCCTCCTGCAGGCCTCCAGCAGCTCCAGGCTGTGGCCTCCCCCAGCACATACACAATGCTGGCTTGGTCCCCAGAGGAGCCTGACAGGGACAGCGATCTTCAGTTTGATTTTGGCTTGGCTGTGTGACCCTGGCCAAATGTCCTGCCTTCTCTGACTCCAAGTTTCCCCCTCTGGAACAGGGCCTACCTATACCCAGCTGGTATTACAAAGTGACATGAGTCAGGAGTCAAAGGCTTTGAGTTCAGGGAATTTTGCCACCTCAGCTGTAGGATAGTTGTTGTAGGATTTCAGAAAGAACTCTGGGCTTCCTGCACAGGGACATGGGTCATCAGTGCCTTGGCTGATGGAGCATGAGCCGGCAGCTGTGCACACTGCTAGGGTGCAGATTTGTGCAATACCAGGGTCTTGAAGTCCAAGGAGCCTGTGATCACAGCCTGCTGATAGATGAGAGCAAGGCCACTTTAGGTCAGTGAGGCTCTGAAAACAAATGTGGAGTAAAGATAGGGGGAGGGACCCACAGGGAGGACACAGGTACCCCCACAGGCACCCCCTTGGCAGCTCAGATCATCTCATTGGAGTCTGACAGCTAGAGGGAGGTTCCCCAGGCCCCTTGCCTACACTCGAGTCTGTGCCACCTGCCACTGCTTGAGTGGACCACCCCCGCCCTGCTGCCAGCTTCTCAGAGGAGGCAGTTGGTTATAGGAAGGATAGGCGTACCCAGTTCAGACTAACCCCTGAATCCTGGGGGATGGATCCTTAGCTCACAGTGAGATTACCTTAGGGGCCCTCACCAGCCAGGCTGGTAAACTCCATCAGTCTTAGGCCAGCCCTCACCAGCCAGGTAGAAGTCCTGGGTCCAGTTGGAGCTTCCACAGCCAGCTGCCCACCAAGTACCTAGAAGGACCTGTCTCTCCCTCAGCGAAAAACCCAAGCACAGCTCATGCTCCTGATGGAGGATGTTCCCACCCAAGTGCAGAGGTGGCTTCCTGGTGTCCGAAGATCAGAGGAGATCCAAGGGAAACTGAGGCACAGAAGTAGGACTTCAGAGTTAGAAGCAAATTGCAAACTCCCATCTGGCATCTGGCCTTCTGGGGCACATCTACCACCCTTTTTTCCACTGCCCCCTTGGCCCTCTCCACAGCCCTAGTATCAGCCCCTCACCCAGGTATTCCTATGGTTTGGGTACTGGTGGTTCAGTTCACAGCCAGGCTCATTCTTCAGGCCCAGATACAGCCCCACCTCCTCTGGGAAGCACCTCACCCAGGTAGCAGAGATGCCAATGCAATAGCCTCCCAGACTACAGGTCAGGTGGGCACTTGGCATCCCTCAGCAGAGGGGGCTGATGAGGACCAGGGGCAGTTTCTGTTCTCCTCAGTCTACTTTTCTGCCTCACCACTGGCATCTTGGCAGCTCTCAGATCAGGCCTTGAAATAGGGCAAGGTGCCAGCCCCTGACCACTGGGCCTGAGATCCCAGAGCTATCTGGGTAAATGGGTCAGGACTGGAGGAGATGTCACTAATGGGAGGACGATGGCAGAAGGCAGTGATCAGTTTTCACAGAGTCAGGCCTGTACCCTCAGGCCTATTCTAGGTGGGTCTTCACAGACACTTGGGCTTCCCTGGCCCCACTCTCTGCAGCCACAACTCCTGTCACCATTGCTGCTGGTCCCCACTGTCAGCAGCACCACCTTCCATATAGCCAGAGCAGTTTAGGAGGGCAATGTGCTTGGCTGCGAGCCTGGAGCACCATGCTGGGCAACTGGGTGTACCCCTATTTCTGGGCCACAGGTTTCCCTGTGCCACAGGGCATTGGGCCAAGTGGCTTCTGAAGCCCAGACCTTCCCTGGGAGAGGCTGTAGCTCTGTGGTGATTTAAGACAGTGGCCAGCCTAGGGACAGCTCCTTCCATGTAAGGTACATAGGGGCTGTGGACCCAAGGACAAAGGGCACAGGGAGTCTTCTACCCAGAGTATGTGGCCTGGGTATGCGACTCATGAACAAGAGCAAGGTGAAATTCCAGGGAAACACTGGGTGAGCAAACCTCAATGGGAAGAATCATTACCATTACAGCCACAGAGCTCATTTACGGCCTGTATACCTACGTAAGTAGCTATGTGGTAGAGCCAGAGAGAGACCCAGACCAGCCCTCCTTGGGATGCCACCAGCCTGAGCCACGGCCTTCTGTGTCCACAATGATGAAGCTGTGTATCCTTAGGTTGGGTCTCTCTGATCCTACCTTATCCCTAAGTAGTGTCTACTCCAAGCTTCTGAGCTGAGGCCAGGCTCTTCTGGGGTGAGGAGGCAGGTGGTGGCAGAGGGTGGCAGAAGAGGGTGGCATTTGGTTTCCTCTGGGAGTGCCTCTGGGTAGGTGGGCTTTTCCCTCCCAGTGTAGATGCTGGTGGCTGCAAGGCCAGTTAGGGTCCATGTGTCTAGCTACAGGAACAGACCATTCCCAGCCCTGTTCCTCCTGCCTGGGAACAGAGGCACAGGCTGCTTTACCTCCAGTGTGAAGGCCGAAGCTGGGCCTCCGGGACTGCAGAGAGCTGCCTCTACTCCCACCACTGCATAAAGAAATCAGGCCAAGCTGGAGTCTGGAGTGCCTGTTTCCAGTCAAGTCTGAATGAATCTTCCTTGTTTGCTGGATGGAGCTGTTTGAGCTGCTCTAAGGGGCTGTGCTGGATAGCTTTAGTGTCAACTTGACACACCCGGGTTAAGGGAGCCTCAATTGGGGAACTGCCTCTATTGGACTGGCCTGTGGCCATGTCTGAGGGGCATCTTCTTGATGAGTGATGTGGGAGGGCCCAGACAACTGTGGGTGGTTCCACCCCTGGGCAAGTGGGCCTGTGTTGCATAAGAAAGCAGGCTGAGCAGGGGCCAAGGGAGCAAGCCTGTAAGCAGCGTTCC
>NW_008352659.1:2564562-2581821 GCF_000622305.1 Nannospalax galili | reverse complement strand
AAGCCAGTAAGCAGCATTCCTCCATGGCCTGTGCTCCAGCTCCTGCCTCCAGGTTCCTGCCCTGAGTTCCTACCTTGAGCTCCAGGATGAACTGTGACCTGGGATATGTAAGCTAAATAAACCCTTTCCTCCCCAAGTTGGTAGTGGTCAGAGTGTTTTGTCACAGCAATGAAGAAACAAACTAAGACAGGGGCCAAGAGAGGTGGATCTTCCCCTGTGCCCAGGGTAGGCTGCAGAGACCCCAGGGAGACCTCTGAAGCTCTGCTTCCCCTCCTCTAGGCAGTATTCTTGGTCTTCATCCCTACCTGATGGGCACCCTCACCTTGTGTACTACTGCACGCTCTAGGAATGCTACCCTGGGCCTACTCTCACTCAGCTACCCAACCACCATTTGCATCTAGTGTCAGGGCCCAGCACAGTGCTAGCATCCAAGCAACATCCTCCGTCTACCCTGGTTAACCAGATGAATAGAGAATGCCCCAGTGCCTGTGAGAGCCAGTTTAACAGTGGGGAGAACATACGGTTTCAGAGGAAATCTGGGCTCCATCGTAGCTCCACCAATAGCTGTGTGGAAACCTGGGTAGGTTTCCTAGTCTTTCTGTATTATGAGTTTCCTCATCTGCTTATTAGGATCAGTCCAGCATCACTGGGTTGCCTTTAACACTTCAACCCCTGGTTTTACAGAACAGCAGCTCAGAGAAGGGCAGCGACTTATCCAAGGTCATGCAGCAAGTCTGGTAGAAAGGCAGCCCCACCCTGCTGACCTACTGAGTCAGGAATGAGCAGCGGGTTGTGGAGTAGTTGTAGTTCCAGCTCCAGGCTGGGGGTGGGGATAGGGGGACAGGACAGGCTACAGAGACTGTTGGTGGAGAGGTGGCCTAGAGGCCACAAATTCCGGGCAGGGGCTGGGGCCTGCATTCTCAGCTGGGCTGAGAACTGACAGGCATGCCATAGGCGGTCCTAGAAGCCCAACTCTGCATGATCTCAGGCTGGGCCCAGCCCTCTGTGTGCTGGCCTTGGCACTCAAGGTCTCTGCAGGCAGCCTGAGCTGTGCTTAACCCTGGAAGTGCACAGGCTAGGACTGCCTGCTGGCTCACAGGCACAGCATGAAGTCACACCATGGAGCCTGGGGGCTGGTGAAGGCAGGAGTGTGATCCTTGTCATGTGGCTGCCCAGAAAGCTTGGAATTGGCCTTCCAGACGCCCAGGTCCCCTCCACCTTGTCCTTACCCCTCCATCTTCTTAGTGACCCCGTAGGCAGGCCTCATTCTAGAAACTGCTCCTGTGTATCTACGAGGCTGAGGTCAACTCCATCACATAGCCCACCTGTCACCTGTCACCTATCACTCATCCACAGGCCCTACTGGCAGCATCAGTGACCCCATGACAACTCAGAGAACAGATTCTCCCCTTACTAAAGATGATGAGATGTGGTTCAGAGAAGGTGTCAGTAGTCTTGAGGCCACAAAGAAAGAGGCAAAGTCAGAAACACCCTAGAGCCTGGGCCAGGTTGTTCACACCCTTAACCCTGTAATGTTCACTAGTTCATTCAGTGTGCCAGTGCCTTTTACCAAGTTCCAGCCACAAGACAGCTTGTCACGGCCTTAAGGATACCCTTTCCTCTCTATTAGCCTTTGCAGCTGTGATGGCCAGAGATCTGCCTAGTGGGTGGCTCACCCAAGCTTTGGGGCTTCACCTACCTGAGTGAACCAGGCCACATCCTCCATAGGGATGAGTAGGGCTGGGGATTGTTGTACAGAGCCAGACCTCTGGGGCCCACCAGGTCAGCTTTGGCAACCCAGCACCTGGAGCCTCTACTGCATCAAGGATGGAATTAAATATCTACTAGGAATAAAAATTCAGTTTCCAGTGGCTGGCACTCAGGTATGGCCCTCTGCAGTCATCATCTGTCCCATGCCCCTTGTGATAGCCCAGGAACTTAGAGTTGAGTTGAGCCCTAAGCCTCTGTTTTCCATGAGCTGATGAGAACAGTGCATTTCAAGGGGTCTGATGGGCTGTGAAAGTACTCTGCCCAGTGCAGAGAACTCTTAAGAGGTTTCAGCAGCACCAGCTGGAGGCTCTGGGGCACAGAAGGCTCCAGGCACCCCACCTTGGAAGCTTGCTATGTAGACAGAAATGGGGGCAAGCAAGGGGGAGTCTGGACAAGAGGCTCTGCAAACAGAAGGCTCTGGACTTCACTGGAGCCACACTGCTGTTGAGTCTTCTTTTCCCCTGTCCCTTGTTACACACGATGCCTGACCTGGTGGACCTGAAAAAGACCAAAACCCAGGCCGCCGAATTTGGCAGGGACAGAGCTGGAAAGCAGTTCTGTAGGGGAGGCTGGAACAGCACACCTAAGGGGAGCCTCCTAGCCAACACCAATGCAGCCTGTTCTCAGCTGCTTGGGACAAGTTGGACCTCAGCACCACAGAGCCTACTGTTAAGGAAGGGGGCCACCAGTACTCTTGTGACATATGAGGCATAGAGGTGAAGGGATCTTGAGCAAGATTACTAGGCCTGTAAGTAGTGAAGCTAGCATACCCACTTGATTGCTTCCACTTCATGCCATGATTCTAGGCAGATCTAGCTTCTTGGGTTGACCTATGTATGGAACATTGGCCCTACTCCGCCAACACCAACTTGAAATTTTTAAGAATTTATGTACAACTGGGGCTGGAGAGATGGCTCAGCGGTTAAGAGTACTGACTGCTCTTGCAGAGTACCCGGGTTCGATTCCCAGCACCCACACAGAGGCTATGAACCGTCCTTAACTCCAGTTCCAGGGGAATCCGAAGCTCTCTTCTGACTTCTGTGGCATTGCACGACCTGGGTACACTCACATATATGCAGGCAATACACTCATATAATAATAATAATAGAATTTATGGACAACTGACTGATTTTTCACTTTTTAAGTGATATAGCTGGTCTGCAAGTAATAGAGCTGGGCCTGATTGCAGTAGATTCTGATGGGCACTGTTGGGTGCAGGTTTGAAGGGCTGTGAATTAACTTTCACTTCCCTGGGACTCTGCAGGAGCTGTGCCCCCTGCTTGGTCTTCCTTTTCCCTCTGTATCATCTCTTCTTCCCAGGCCCAGCTCAACTGTCATCTCCCAGGGTTCACTTCTAGGTTTCCTCCCCGAACACCAATGCTACCCCGATGCCAGGTTGACTCTGCCACTCCCTATGCCAGCATTGCCCAGCTCAGCGCTGTGAGAAGTTAAAGGACCTGCACTGGTCTGACCATAGCCTACTTCTCCATAAGGCCAAGGGCCCCTTCAGACCTCTTGGGGACCCTGGAGCTTCCAGCTGGCCATGTATCAAAGGACAATTCTAAGGACATGTGACAAAGGGTTCTTGGAGAAAATGTTTCTAGATCATTCTAGATAGCAGGACTCAGAGAAAAATCCAGCTTTGTATTTGAAAGAAACTGGCAAACACCCATGGGACACTGGGCCAGAACTAGAGCCCAGGTAAGCCCAGAGTGCCGTGGGACCCCTCCAACATGAAGGGACCCCATCAGGAAGGAGGGTGGAGCAGACTTAGATGGGGTGTGGTTAATCCATACCAATTCTGGCTTTGTCACTTCCTATCTGTCAGCCCGCCCTTTCTGGGCCTCAGTTTCCTCATCTGCAAAGTAAGCCTGAAATGGCCTGCATACAGAGGGAACTAGGCCAGCTCTCCTTTTGCCTTGAGTTGGTAGAGAGCCAGCACTTCTGGGAACACTCAACCCTACCCCCAAGAAGGAGCCAGAGTGGGTTGAGAAGGACAGGGCTCAAGGGTGTCCAGATCTGAATTTGAGGCCGGGCGTCGTGGCACACACTTTTAATCCCAGCACTCAGGAGGCAGAGGCAGGCGAATCTCTGTGAGTTCAAGGGCAGCTTGGTCTACATAACAAGTTCCAGTTCAGCCTGAATCCTGTAGCTTCATGTGAGGTACTTACTATCCAGGGCTCAGTTCTTTAACTGCACAGCGGTGATGATGACAGCCACTCCCTCAAGGGCAGTTATGAAGGGGAAATGCTTGGCATAGTACCTATGTGCAATCAAGTGCCCAGAGAAGCAGAGGACATTACTGTTACTGTGACTGTTATTATTTCCATCTACTAGAGAGGAAAGCAGAGCCCTCCAGGTTCACAGCCACAAGACAAGTTCCAGCCAGGTTCACAGCCTGAAGGACAAGCCTACACAGGGCATTGACAATGGAATAAAGACACAAGTCCACGTTCCAGTCACATAACCCTGTCCATCTCTCAAAGGCAGATGCTCAGTGCCAACATGGCTAGCCTATCTACTCACCTGTCGAGGCTTCTGCCAGTGGACCAGAATTCAAGGCTCCTGTGATGTCAGGTAAGGAGGTTGTGTAGAAGGACGTGGTGAGCAGGCTCTATGCTATCTGAGTATAGTGGCCACAAGTCCTGTGAAAGACAACAGAGGGAACAATGAACTCTAGATTCAGGCCCACAGGCAGTTCCCCCAGTCCCCCATCTGGTAAGTGGAGCCCCAGACCCAAGGGGAGCTCCATAGAAACTGGGGTCTGTAGTCCCTATTAGAAAGGAACTTCAGACCTGAGATCCCAGAACCAGCTTGGGGTCTCTGGAGACAGACAGCAGCAGTCACACGTCACACTGCCACACCCATGCCACCACCACCATGTCTCGCCAGCTGGCCTCCTGGTCCCTAGCTCCCTGTCCCCTTGTCTGTGTCTTTCCAAGTCTCAGTAGACTTGGAGTACCTGCTCAGATGCTTTGGGACGCCCTCTCTGACTGCCCTCATCTGGTCCCTGCTGGTTCTTCAGCAGGCTTTGGGACTACTTGACCAGGCTAAAGAGAGGACATTTGGCCAGGAGTGGGAGTTGGGGGTGGGCACAGGGATGACGACATTGATACTTTCTCCGTTATCCTACAAATGAGGAAATTGAGGTCCTGATGGGCACACTCTCCTCTAGGGTCCCCCAGTAAACAAGAGAGACAATGCTGCAGGGAAGCTGTCTCTCAGTTCCCCCAGCCTGGAGGCCTGAGACTTGGGCAGCATGGGAGCCTCTGGCAGCATCTCTACGGCAGAGACACCCATCTACACCCAGTAGACCTTTCTAAAACCTCCTTCCCAACTCTGAAACACTGCTGGTGGGGCACACACAAGCATTGCTGCTTTGGAAGAAGGTATGAAAATGATCTGGTGGCTTAGGCATCAGTGCCAAGCACAACGGCCCCAGAGGAAACACTTTCCGAATGACCATCAGCCACAGAATGGATAAGCACATGCATCACATACATTCCCTCAAAGCATCCAGAGGGTGTGACCCACAATTATATCCATCAACACACATAAATCCCACCAATAGAACATTGATCTGGAAGCCAGACGCAGGAGAGAATACACTTAGAGATCCATTTAGACCAAGGTCAAGAAGAGGTAAGGGGACTGGAGACCAGTAGTGAATCAAACACAGTCACAGTATCTGTTATCAAGGTGAGGAGTCCTTTCTCTATCCATGATCCTGGGTGGGCCTTTGGACTTGCTTTGGCCAATAGGATTCAGCAAAAGTGGGTTTGCTAAGGCATAGAGGCCATGCCTCAAGAGGGTCTACCCTTCTGACCTTGACTCTCAGAAAACCTTAGGCCATAGTAAAAAGCATTATTCCATTGGAGGTCAAAGTAAGGCCTGGCCAATAGCCCTGTCCACTGCCAGGTGGGGTTAGAGGCCTTTACCTCAGGTGACTGGAGACATAGGAGACCCAGAGAAACCAGGAGAGGAACTGCCCAGCCGAAGTGGGGGCTCTTCCAGGCCACTTGTCTGGGGGTACAACAGGTAACTGAGAGCAAGCCATTGGAAGTCAGAATCCTTTGTCCCTGGGTGAGTGGTGCCTGGAAGGCAAAAGGGGCCTTCTAGAGGTTGTGGAATGTTGTATTTCTTGATGAAAAGGTGGTTACAGAAACATGTTCACTTTGAGACAATGCATCAAACTACACAAGAAGTCCAGGACACCTTTCTGAATGGATGTAAAGCTTGAACAGCAGCTGAAACCAAACCAATCCTGAGGCTCCAGCCTGAGTGACAGGTCCAGCCTCTCCCTGGTCTCCCTGGTCTGCTACCCTACCTCGTTACTGTCCATACCCGACAGCTGCCTCATCTTGGAGACTGGGATGCACTTCCCACCATGCTAGGTGGAACCTCCTCCAGGAAGCCTTCCCTGACCTCCCTTATGGGGCCTACACACTCATAGCTCTGGGTAGAGGAGGCAGAGCCTACCTTGGGAAGGGTTAAGTCTCTTTCTTCTGGCTCTGAAGACTTCAAGCAGAGACCAGTCAGGGTTGGGTAGCCCACTCTATCACCTTTCTCCAAGGGTGGGGACCCCCACAGCTATACTGTGATGATCGGTCTCCAGGGGGTTGGGGACATAGGGGACACAGATCATAAACCACCACACAGGGCAACACTCTTCCAGGGCCAGGCTCCTCTTATAAAGACTGGAGGTAAGGCTGAACTTGGGGGTGCAAAAGAGAGTTTCTATAGTGGAGGGATTTGTGGGGTTCCCTGTTTTGCAATAGATGATGAGCCCAATAATGTGTGCCAATCCGGCCATAATTACCTATTAAAATAAGATTACAAGAACCTTGAGGAGCAGAGGAAGAGGTGTGGAGTGAGGCAGGGACATCTACTACTGGACAACTCTTCAGTATAGCCCTCTAGACCTAGAGCAGGATCTCAGCTGACCCCCCAACGCTAGGGTCTTGGCCCAGACTCCTTCCTAATGGGCCTCTTGTTCTCAACTTCCAAGTTCCAGCTCTATTCTAAATGCATGTATGACCTTTGAAAGATCTACTAAGTCAACCATCTTTGGTAGGTCAGTTTTCCCTCTTCAGGAGGGGACATGAGCCCCAATAGGCCAAAGTGGTTGTGAGGTCCCAGGTCTTTCTGTCTTCCTCAGGGTCCCCACTGTGCCAGCAACAGTTTCTGCTTGTGCTGAGGTGACTGATGAAGCTACCTAAGTCCGATACTCACAGGTCACAGTGCCTGTTCCCTGTCCCCTGCCTCAGACATCCTTTGCTAAGAAAGGAAGCTTCCTGCCAAACAGAGAGACCCAAGAGTGGCCTGGCTGGTGAGGAAAGGATACCAAGTCCCTAGGGAGGAGGATTTGTTCTATGACAAATTTGTTCATCTCTATGTGGTAGAGATGACAGCCACACAAGAGCAGGTGGAGAGGCAGGTGTCTGCGTCTAGTGGGGTTGAGGGGAGTGAGTATGCTATCTTTAGAGGTATGCAAGCAGAGAGAGAGGGTGCCATGAGGCTATGGGTGCTACAGGCATCAAAAGCTAGACTTTGATTTCCCAAACTCTTCTGAGGACCAAATCACTCGGATGATCACTGAGCCTATAGTGCCCCATCTTTTTCCCTGGAGAGAATGTGGATCTGGAAGACAGGCCTAGAAATTTAAATTGTGAACAGGCCCTCCCAGATGATCCTTGGCGACTGGAAAGATGGAGAGCACTACCGGGTACCCTTCCAGGTCCCTCTGGGTCCAGAGATGATCAGTTCTCCAACTCCCGCTCTCCTTTTTCCCAAACCCACCTAAAGATACCAGCCCTCCAGGGCAGTGACCTGACTACATCATTAACAATTATTTAAAAGCTTTAGGAGAGGCACTCATCCCATGGTGGTACCAGCCTAGCTCCTTCCTAGCCCCTGAGCCCCTAGAGCCACAAGCTTAGCATGGGGTAGGAGTAGGGAGCGACAGCTGTTCAGCTGCTGTTCACTGAGGCCCCGGAAAAGCAATTATCTTACACTCTTAGCAGAAAAGCACTGGCTTTTACCCGCCCCTTTCCTCCCTCCTCCCTCCTCCTCCTCCCTCCTCCTCCTCCTCCTCCTCCTCCACACACACACACACACACACACACACACACACACACACACAGAGTCACCCAGACCAAGATGCTGTGGTGACCCTATATCCATCGCCCCCCCACCCCAGCTTCTAGTCTTGCTCCAGCTCCACCTCCATCCTTCGAGCACACTTCCAACACTTAAATCATTTAGCCGGCTAAACCGGAGACGGCAAAATGGGTGCTATTTCTTAAAAACATACAGAGAGCGTATTAAATTATTGATAGCCATTAAACAGGGGGAAAAATTAAACAGCTCTCAGCCCTTATCAATCATTCATGCAGTTTCCACTGGGGTGTTTTCTGGAGTGATCACTTGGGCAGCCAGGGGAGCTGGCTCCTGCCGACAGGGAAGGCAGAGGCTGGAGAGAGGCCAGCAGGAGGGGCGGCCCCAGCCCCAGCAGTCACACTGGGCAGGGGCATGTGGGGGCAGGAGGTGAGGCTGTGCACTTACACATGTGCCACGCTCTTCTCTGCCCCACACCATTAACAAAGACAGACTCCAATACCGCCTGCAGGAGCCTCTTAATTAAATTCAGTCTGCTTTTATTAGGCACCTACTATATATCAGGCCTGCTGGATGCACAGATAAACAAACCTCAAGGCCCTGGGGGTTAATGGGGGAGCCCACTGCAGGAAAATCGGACTGTACTACATAGTGATGAAGCGGGAACTAGAGATACAAAGGAAGGTGACGCAGAGAAGAGGGGACAACCCTGGCAGAACAGAGCTGTCAAGGAAGGCTTTTCCAAAGTAATTCCTGGGTAAATTCTTAGATGGAGAGCAGAAAACTGTCCCGAGGAAGTGGCACTTTAAGGGGACAGCCGAAGTAAAGGCTGAACAGAGCCCTGTCCTGCTTGGGTGGCAGTTACTGGCCAAGTGGGACAGAAGCTTGGATACAGAGAGCATAGTCAGTGGTGACCCAGCCCCTCCTCTAGACACAAGAAGGACAGCCAAGGACAGCACCCTCAATCAGGCAGGTGCTTGGGGTTCACCCCAGCTTCCCAAGCCAGTAGCTCTGCCACCCTGGTACGGCAGATCCATTTCCTGGCTCTAATTCAGGACACCTAAGTCAGTGTGACGCAGGCCCCAGGGACTGGAGGCCCAAGGCCCTGCTGCATTCAGCCACAGACAGGCCTGGCAATGTTACCCTCAGGAGACGGCTCCCCACTGCTGCTTCACCATGCCAAGGAGCCAAACACCAAGGCTGTGGGAGCTAGCAGACACCCAATACTGTCCCACCTCAGTGCAGGGACCATCCACAGCCAGAGGCCATGTGAACATCCCAGACCGAGCTGGACTGCTCAGTCTCACCCTGCCCAGCCTGCCCATCCCTGCCCAGCACACAGTGGTCTCTGCCTTCTTGTGTGCCTTTCAGGGCTCTCACTCGCTGGGAGTCGAGCTGCAGCGGTAGAGGCCCTGCCAAGTGTGGATTGCACCCTCGCCAGAGCAAGCTGCTGTCTCGGGAAACAGTCTGAGGGGAGCAGCTGTTTACCACCACGCTGAGGGCTGTCAAGACATCACCAGGAGAAATTCAATCTGTAGAGTTGGGAGTGGCAAAGGGTCCCCTCCCCAGATGCCCAGACCTCTGCCCAGGAAAAAGCAGCCTGGATCTAGGGGAACATCCTTCTGGCTAGAGGAGTGTTTGGAAGTGGGGACTGAGTCCTACTCACGCTCTGCCATCAACTGTCCCCTCCAGGACTCTGCTGTGAGTACAGTGACAGGTACACATTTGTGCTGAGGAAGACCATGTGGCTCCTATGGGATAGGCGTGACCACCAGGCTGTCTGGCTGCAGCTGGCCAGGAACACGGAGTTCCTGAAGCTGACCCCAACCAACAATGCTGTGCTCACCCTAGGACTCCGAGTGACACCATCCATCTACCCCCATGTCCCAGAGACGACTTATGACTCCTGTACATCCCTGTTGCCCCTCACCTGGGTTGCTACATGTGACTACCTAAAATCCAGATTTCACACAAGTACAAGACCTCAAACAGAGCTTGGGTACAAGCTAGCTCAGAGTAGACTGTCTAGAAAGGTCTGCTGACTAGAAGAATCAAGACCCAAATAAGCAAATGACTCCACAACCCAAAACAAACACCTGTCCTTGCTCAGGTTCCAGCTCTGGCTCCCCAGTGCCAGCACTTTTCACTGCCAGATTTGCCAGTCTTCCACTCATTGGTGCATTCACAGTCTTAGAAATCTCTCATACTCTCTATACCCCAGACACACCACAATTAATCAACATCCCTGGACTCTCATGCCCCAGGACCTTTGCTTTTGACAGTGCTTTCTCTACCCAGCTCTACCTGCTCTCTTCATTTGTAACTGCTGTACACTTTACACATTACCCTAGATTGGATTCTGGTCACATCTGTTCTGAGCTAAATGGGGGATACCATGAATGTAAACAGGGTTCCTTTCATCAGCACTTGGCACACAGGGTCAGAGGGAGCCTCTCAATTACTACACTCAAAACCACCCACCTCAGTTCCCAGCCTACCACCCAGAACCAGTTCTTCCTAATGGTTAACCTGCAGAGGTCTCACAGCAATTTTAAAATCAATTCCCTGGAGAGTGGGTGAGAGGTTCTCAGCCAAGTATAAGAAAACTGTATTCTTGGAGCTCCTAAGCCAAGGGAAGGGCAGGCTCGGGAATTTCCAGGCAAATGCCAGCAGAAATTGGCCACAAATGAATCATTAACTTTCGAGTTGAGAACTCAAGTACTGGTGCCAAGGTCTCCGACTCTGGCCTGTGTGGGCCACTTGGCTTCATTTGGCTCAAGCCTGAGCGCACCCCTCCCCCAGCCCCCGCTAGCCATCTGCTTTACCCTGTGGCCTCTGCTCACCAAGGGCTGAGGCCATCTGGGCCAGAGCAGTCCTGGTGTCTGAAGAGAGAGGGTGTATCTTTCCCCAAGAGTCACTCCAAATCTTTGCCCTCATACCCGTGCCCTTCTAGGACACTGTCCTCTCTAGCTAGGCAAAACCTCTGTGTCCTATGAGGTCTGGCTCGGCTCTAGCCTGCCTCCTACTTGTGTCCCATGAACTCTGAAGTCCTTGCAGCCCTGGTTATGTCCGTGAGGTCTTCTCCCTGAACTGGCCTGGATACCTGGGGCTTGTTTCTATGAGGGCAGGGACTTTGCCTCCTCTGCACCCTAGCAGCTGGCAGGAAGCTGGCACCACCTGAGACCCACAGGACCCAGGGCTTTATTAGAAGCCCACAGCTGAAAGCCCAGGGCTGGCAGTTTGTTGCCTGGTTATGGAGGCTGCAACTCAAGGCCAGGTTGCGGGGGGGGAGTGATATGCTCCCTGTGACCCTAGGCTTCTTTTTGGGGACTTGGGTCCAGGTGTCCTGTGGTCCAAGGAAGCAGATGAAGGTAACCTTAGGCTCAAACAAGGGAGCTGGTGGTTGTGCCAACTACCAGCTCCCTTGTAGTCAGCAAAGACCAGAGCCAACAGCCTCCCTCCCTGGTACGCTATCCTACAAAGCGGAGGCTGCCCTACAAAGGCTTAGACTCTCTGTGGTTGGGATGGGTGGACATGAAGTGTGGAGGAATAGAAGAAACCTCATAAACAGGTGTCCTAACCTGACCCGATGCTTATTTGCCATGCCCTCACTGGGCCTTCCAGACTCCGTGCCACCTGTATGGCAGCAGGCCACTAAACAGAGTTAAGAGATGCCAATACCTTGAGCAGTCACTATGTGTCACCACATACCAACCCATACCCTTCCTCCACTGCATGGAGAGACAGAGAACACTAGCAGCATACCAGCTTGAAAAGTGGAGCCCAAGGTCCACAGAGATTCACATGGAGCTAAAGAGGAAGTGGTCTATACAGTCCCCTGTAAGTGTGGCTACCTGGGAATTCTGATCCAGGCCTACATCACTCACCTAGTACCCCATGCCCCTTGTTTCCTATACTCAGAGCTGTGCCAAGTGCTGTGGGCATCCCCTGCCCTCTTCTAGGAGCTCTTTGCTCACCTGACTGTCAAAATAGCCCTGTGAAGCCTGGTGTGCTGGTGCAGATCTGTAACCCTAGCACTCAAGAGGCGGAGGCAGGGGGATTTCAAATCTGAAGTCAGTGTGTACAAGTTACCAAGATTCTGGTTTATTTGTTTGTTAATGTCCATGAGAGTTTTGCCCGCATATATGTAAGTTATAAGTGCACCATATGTATGAAATGCCCAGGGAGTCCAGAAGAGGGTGCTGGATCCACTGGAACTGCAGTTATGGTCAGTTGTAGCCACCATATGGGTTCTGGGAACTGAACCCTGAAAGAGCAGCCAGTGCTCTTTATTCCTGAGCCATCTTTCCAGCTTCTTGTTGCGATTCTGTTTCAAAATAAACTAAAACAGGGCTAGGAGTACAGCTTAGAGTGTTTGCCTAGCATGGTGAGGCCCTGTGTTGCAGCTCCAGTACCACAAACAAAACATAGAGAATACTCCAGCCTCTGAGGGTAATGATCCCCACCTGATAGATGGTGAACCGGAGGCCTGGTGGGAAGAAGCTATTTATCTAGTGATCCACCAGTCACCATCCTTACCTAATTCCATGGGGTGGCTGTCCTTAAAGCCATTAGTAGATGGGGAAACACTGGATGGGAGAGGTATCAGGAAATGCTCAGGGCCACATGCTCTCCATACAACCTGGGTTGGTGCCCTTGTCTACCTGCTTTGGGATTTCTCCTGTGTCTCAGGACTATCCCCATGGCCTGGTCCACAGTGTGAGCTGGTTGGCATCGTGGGGAGAAACAGAGATTGTCTGGTGGTGGTGGTGGGGGGGATGTCCCTCTCCCTCAGCATCTGTAGTGAGATGGCTAGAGGGCTTCAAGGATAGACGGGGCTACCACCTCATTTTTCTGCAGGGCTTCTGGTATGCCCACTCTTCCCTGATGATGAGGGCAGAGTATCTTATCCACCAACCTATGTTCAGGTCAGGTGCTTAGACTACACTGGACATTGTGTGTGTGTGTGTGTCTGTGTGGCTGTGTATGATGCATGTGTGCACATGCATGTATACACACACAGGCCTGCAAGGGTGGATGACACCCACGGAAGACAGGATAAGTTGTTGGCTATATGTACATATGTGTGTATGCACAAACATGTCCTGTCACACCCCTGACAGTCACACCTGTTAAACACAGGCATGCACAGAGGTTGGTAAATAAACGTCTGCTCCACAAGACCAGGAAATACCCAGAGTGCTAGTAGACACACCGGTATGCCACTGTGTTCATTTGAACTTGAGACAAGAGTAGGGGGTGTGAACAGCCTCTGATGCACACAGCAGGTAGTCCTATGCATCGCCACTTAGGCATAGGCACACACATGCACATGTACACATGCGTGCACAGGGGCCCTGGAGCTGGCTAGGCCCTGAATGAACAAGGGGAGCAGGAGGCAGGCAGTCCTCTACAAGAGACATTAGGAACCCTCACTGCCACTGTGCTGAGTGGCCAGGCCTGTCCACAGCAGCCCCATAAGTCAGGAAGCTGCCTGTTGCTGCTAGATTCAGCACTAAGGATGAAGGGCCGGTGACTAGGAACAGGGGAGAGGAAGGATGCTGTGATTTGTCATCCCTCACCCAGGGCCACCTCCCCACCTGCACCCGAGCTAGATCCCCCTTTGCTCTGCTAGCTGGCTAGGCCCTGTCTTGTTCTGACTTTTCCTCCTTGTTGCTCAGTTAAGCCTCAGCATGAATTCCCAGCCTGGGCACTGACCTCTCATCCCAACCCTGGTGCCCTTAGGACCTGGACACATGAGAGTGGGGAAGAGGGAAAGGAAGACCTTGCACTGTAAGTTGCCTTATGACACTGTAAGTTGTCATAAGACACAGCATTTGAGCCTGGGACCCACAGCCAGCTCTACCCGGGGTGGGGCGGGGGGTAGTTCCCTCTCCTGGCCTGCATCACTTCTTGTCTATAAAGTGGGGATGGGAACAGGGCCTCCCGGGCTGTTCAAGCTCAAGCTCTGCTGCCGGGGAAAGGATCTCATGGATGCTGATTAATTATGACTATTAATAATACAGCCATCTGCATCTTGTGGTAGAGCACAGATGATTCAAACCCGGCGCAGTGCCCCGGTGGCAAAATGAATGGGACTCCGGATGGGCCAGTGTCACCATCAGCCTGAGAGCAGATCCATGGTGATGGAGCACTGGGGAGGAGCTGTTTGTTCTGCTCAGACAAATGAGAGGAGAGACAGCCAGCCAGGCAGACAGACAGACGATGGGGACCTGCTCATCACACGATAAACACCAGACAGTCCCTGAGGCCAAGGCTCTGGGAAGGACTTTGTCTGCCCCAGGGAGAAGCCAGCTAGGCTCTTGCTCTTCTCAACTTTGCCCCACCTCCTGGAGTCCTGAGCCTGTGAGCACTGTGCTCCATCCACAGAGGCCTCAGATGCTGCAGTGTTCCAGGCCTGACCAGCCCTGTGATGGATGCAGGCCACACCATTTTACACCTTTGCCTGGTGTCCTCCCTGTTCCCAGGGGCCTGCTCCAAGTTTCCTCCCTGTACAACGTGAGCCTTTCTGACCTACTCCCCACAGGGGGACAGTGGGTGCAGCCACTGTCCTTCTGCCATGTGGGCCCAGGCCCTCTGGCCTGGGCATAAACTTTGATGCACTCTAGGTGTTCATGTGGCTGCCTACTGATCAGATCACAAGCTGCTCCTGCTGAGTGCCCTTCCATTCTGTATGACAGGGGAGTGGACAACACTGGGGCCTCCAAACCCCATTCTGCACACACACTAACTTGGGGCTTTCACAACAGCCTGTGTGCTGTTTGTTGATAGCTTGTTTGGTGCATGAGGAAACTGAGGCATAGAGAAATGGAAGGAAGGAAGTCAAATACAAACCAGGCCATTTGGCCCCAGAGTTCTCACCCACCAGGCCACAAAGACTGAAAGTCTTTCTGTTGTCGCTGTTTGATTTTTTTTTTTTTTTTTAGATACGATCTTCCTGTATTCCCAG
The DNA here is from genome assembly GCF_000622305.1 of Nannospalax galili. Taxonomy (NCBI): domain Eukaryota; kingdom Metazoa; phylum Chordata; class Mammalia; order Rodentia; family Spalacidae; genus Nannospalax; species Nannospalax galili. The sequence goes on along the minus strand of NW_008352659.1, from coordinate 2,566,964 downwards.
CTGGCCTGGAACTTGCTATGTAGACCAGACTGGCCTTGATCTCACAGAGATCTGCCTGCCTCTTGAGTGTTGGGACTAACAGCATGCACCACCATGCCCAGCTGACTCTAAGTCTTAAACACCATTTTTGGGGTGGGTGTTGGGGGCAGGGAGTGGTACTGGAGACTTCTGAGTCATCACTGTGAATGGACAGTGAAATGGTCAGGAGATGGATGCCATGGGTTCAGAATGGGTCTCTGCGTTCATTTCATGTGGGATCTTAAGCAAGTCCCTTGCTGAACTCTGGGCCTTATTTTCTCAACTGTAAAATGAGGTGAATAGAGCTGGTCCACCATTGGCTAGGCATGAAGGCAATGGTGAAGAAGTCTCTGAAAATGATGACGGGGCAGCTGGACTTCCCAAATCACAGTGTAAATGCTGGTGGGGCCACTCAAGAGCACTGGACAGTGATTTGAAACTAGGGCTACCATGGAAGCTCTGGGGCACTAGGCCACATGGAAGCACATGGAGGTGAAGTGTTCCATGCACACAGGGTGGAGGGCCTCTCCAGCTTTCCCCGTGGCTGGTCCTCTGCACTTCTTCCTGGCTGTGTGGTGAGTCTTCTAGACTCTGGTCAACATACTTCCTGGTTACCCATTTGGTATCGAGTCCCAGGCTGGCCCTGAGCAGAGGGAGCGTGGGAAGCACATGGCTTCCTAAATTTAAGGCCCATGTGCTGACATTGGAGCAAGGGCTGCCCAGGAGTAGCTGTTAAGTCCCAATAGGAGCTACTAGGTTCACTCCATAGCTAATAGTAATATTCAGCTATGGAGGGGCAATGGGATCCTGCAAGACTGGGGTAGCTCCTGAGTGACTAATGAACTGACAGCACACAGATCCCCAAGCTCCTTTCCCACACTCACGGGAGGCATTACTAATCCATCCCTGTGCTCTCTTACAGAGCTCCAATGTAGCCTTAGAATTATCATTCTATGTAGCACTCTGGACTGTCACTCCTAGGCAGAGGATAAAACAAAGTGTTTGACCTTCCTGTTACTGGAGCAGCCATCACACACTCCACTGGGCAAGCCGCTGCCGGCATAGGTGAGACCTGGTCTTGGTCTCTGGCTTGGGAGAAACCAGCTGGTAAATGCCCAGTTTGAGATCTTCAATGGAGACGTACCATGAATCTGTGGGTGGGATCTGGTTCTGCTGAAGGATCTTCTTGGACTCAGCCTAAACTCCCCAGGCTTCCCTCTGCCTAGGCATGGGCTGGGGTTTCTAAAGCCCTCCATGGGGAAAGATGGGCCACCAGAATGTCTGTCCTTCCGGCAGCCCTCCCCAGCCATAGCTTAAAGGGACCAAACTCCTTAAGCCCTAGGAAACAGGGCCACCCAAACAGCACCCCACTGTTAACTGCTCCCACCACTCTTGAAATCAACTCACAACTTTTGTTTAAATACATTTATTATTATTTTTTAATGTATCTTAAATGTGAAATTAGTTGTGGTCACCATGTATACAAGTTAAACATGAGAACAACCATACTGTAGACTGCTGCCCACCACAGGGGGCCCTGGCAGCCCAGCTCTGTTAGAAAGGGACACAAGCAAGTGTTTGAGCCATTGGAGGCTGTCCTTGACATAGGCCAAGGGATAGAGGGGGCTGGGGACAGGGGAGTCTCCTCAGTCCTTATTAGTGCAGCAGTGAACACAATGTACCTTTGTCTAACTTTGAGAAGGCAATACAGGCTCATCAAGGTGCATGGATCTAAGGGCTGGCCACTAACGGCTCTCTATTCACAGATGAGGAGGCTCAGAGACCAGGGTCCACTGACCCAAGGTCACAGTGGCTGGGCGAGGTGGACTGGGGCCTCCTGACTAAGCCCAAGGACTCTCTTCTCTGCTGACACTGACTTTTCAGTGGCACACAGAGTCACTTAGGCAGAGCGGAGTCACCCTGACCCACCGCTAGCGTGGTAACAGCTTTTACACCTGAGGTTAACGATGGTGATTTAAGAGGTTATTTGTCTTAATTTCCAGGAATCATCTTCTTGCAAAGGAGATAACTAACATGTCAGGCTTGGGAAGCTCGTCTTTTAGAAAATATTTATAGCATTTCAAGACAGTTTGATGGCAAGTGGATTCAACATCTGCTCTTTTCCTCACTTTCTACCACAGCACAAACCCAGAACAGTGAACACACATACACACACACTCCCCATGACAAACACACACCACCATCACACACAACACACAGAGACACAGAGACATATATACACTTTATTAAACAGACACATGCAAACAGATAGACACAAACACACATACACTCCACCACACATACACAGACACAGAGATATATATGTTCCACCACACACACACACATACAGTCATATATATTCCACCACACACACACAGAGTCAT
>NW_008352659.1:2525005-2564540 GCF_000622305.1 Nannospalax galili | reverse complement strand
ATATATATATTCCACCACACGCACACAGATACACAGAGACACACACTCCATGACACATACACACACATACCCTGATACATAGACACATACACATTCACACATACATGACACACAGACACCCACACACATACACCTTGACACACAGACACACACACACTCGCCCTGACACACAGACAGTCCTCAAAGTCACTGTAAGATTCCCAGCCTCCTTGTCAGTCTCAGACCCAGACTGTGGCTCTTACAGGAACTCCAAGAGCAAAGGAACCTTCCCCCTAAACTTGGATTCTCATTGCAGTATAAGGTGGGGAGAGAAGGAGCCATCAGGCATCAGAGCTATGCAAGGGCCAGGTACCTGCCGGGGAATTTACCAACCTCCATAAAGTATGTGGCTACAGCAAAGCAACGGTGTGGCAAAAGCTGAACCCCACAAGGGCTTTGCGGTAAGGAGCTGTCCAGCCTCTCTCCCAACCCCTGGTCTACCAAACACTCACTTGCTCACTGGGGCGCTGTCAGGTCCAGCCTCCTGGCCCCGACTCACAACACAACTCTCTCCGTCCCAAAGCTCAGTAACCTAAATGCAGAATCCCACGTGGGGCCCTGAGGACCTTCCACCCATCCTAGACTCTCCAGTGGAAACTCCAAGACTCAGAAGGGAGGGCACATTATCTGAGATCACCATACTGGCAGCACAGGACACAGGGAAAACCCTGTGAAAACACCCAAACACCGGCTGCTACCTCTGGCCTCAAAGCCCTGTGGGCACACCAGAGGCAGCTGCTACATCACAGTAAGTCACCCCAGCTGAGAACAGGGTTTAGCAGTGACACACAGGGCCTGAGTCCAGGAGAAAGTGAACAGTGCTCCATGCCCAGGGCGGTACCTCTGAAGCATGCCAGGTCTACGTTTGTGGGTGGGCCTTCCACTACTATGCACACTGGCTATAGACTCGGCCCACTGCACCCAGTCCTACCCAGCCCACACAGCCTTCAAGCCAAGTTCCAGTCCCAGATGCTCTGGAACAAACCTCAGGTCAGGCTTGCTCACACAGCCCCAGGGAGCTGGCAGGGCACTCCAGGTAGTGGGACCTGCCAGCCTGGTGCCTGGTGCCATCCATGCAGCCACTCTCTGCTTAGATGTCAACAGATAAGGCAAACCAGTGCATCCAGCATGGCACCACCCCTCGTCCGTGCGCTCTCTCATCCAGTTCTCCCACCCCCTCCGCGGTCCCTTCTGGATCAACTGGATCAACTGCCCCTCACTCTACAGCAGCCCAGGCCCCAGACTCAAAGGTCAAGCAACTACCTTCAACTCTGAAACTGCCCTCAGCTGAGTTAGTTGCCATCTGCCACTTCCTCAGCAGGCTTTCCCTGTGTGCTCACCTGCCCTCTGCCCACCACTTCCTTTTTTAGGCAAGAGGGCAACCTCCTTCCACTGGCTCCCATACTCATGTCTTACCTCTTGCTTGCAGCAGTTAAAACTTGTCCTGTTTGCCACCCCCACCCTGTATGCTTCTGGTCCCTGCTCACTTCATTTTATGTATTCCCCTCCACTTCTGTCCACTTTAAAGGTACCTTCAGATGCCAAGTGAATTCCTGCCCCAGGGCCTTTGCACTTGCCCTTTGTTCCCAGACTCCCTACCCCTACTGTGGCTAGCTCTACAGTTTCTCCAGGGAGCCTTCCCTGGCTGCCTCCAGTCATTCTGTTAACAACACTCAATACCATTCCTGTGTTCCATGTCCTGCAAGCTGATTATACATGGATCTATTCTGCCCTCCAGGGTCCCTCCCCCATCTCTGTTCAATGATGTGGGCCCAGGAGCACCTAGTCAGGCTGGTCTCTGGCATTATGTCCAGTGGCTAGGACAGTGGCTGACACAAAATGGCAGCACAGCATTCTCTGGAAGAGCAAATGAGTGAATGAGCACAGACACCCTTGCTGGCAGGTAGGAAAAGCTCCCACTTGGGGATGAGGATACTGAGAACTGAGAACTGTGACACCTGCCACAGTCTGAGAGGTGGAGTAGAGCCCTGGTCTCCTGAGGCCCAGCCAGATCAGAGGGGCACCCAGTCTTGAGGCAAAGTCAGAACACCAGGTGGCTTCCTCGTTTCCTAGGATGCTTTAATGCCTACATCCTGTCCCTCTACGCAAACTAGCCTGATTCAGCCTGGCTGGACCCCAGGCATCCTTGGGAGGACGCCTGCCTGAACCAGCCCAGTTCCCTCTCTCAGTGGGCCCAGAAACTCCTGAGCCTGCCCTAAGCCAACGGGGAAGGCCAGGAGCAAGAGAGGCCTGCTGTTCCAGGGTGGGGCAGGACGAGGGGGCTAAGCCAAATTTGGGTCACGCTGCTGCACCCACAGCCCTGTGAGGACTAAAATAGCCATGTTTACACTTGCAGAGCGGAGACTCTGTCTCTCAGTCAGACTCAGGACTTTACTACCAATCCTGGAGGGCGGGAAGGAGGGTCCAAGCCAGACTATGGCCAGGGCTTCCTGGGCTGGTGGATGCGACTGTTTTCAGGTGGGGTAAAGATATACTGAAGAGATGCATGGCCCTAAATGGGGAGTGAGTTTTGATGGACAGGAGAATTGGCAGATCCTGAGCCACCTGGGGGCTCAGCCAGTTTATCTCGAAGCCTTGGTGGGTTGGAGTCTAGGAGGCAGGTGGAAGTCTAATTTGCAGTGAGTGGCTGGGGCAGGCCACTCGCCCTCTCTGGCCTTAGCTATTTCACTCACTGTGCCAACAATGGGTAATGGACACCTGCTCCTTACAGGGCATGCTCAGTGCAGAGGGCCAGCCACCCACGGCATGGTGTGCATTTTGGCAGCAGGGAACTGCGTGGGAAATGGAGCCAGCCCTGAGCCCAACCCACAACAGTCTCCATGTTAGATGATGGCACGTCTGCCAGGACAGCTGTCACCTGACCCTGTGCCTTTCTCTGCCCTGGTTTACCCTGGACTTTAACACTCAAAGAGCAGGTGGTAGACCTGCTTAGAGAGGACTTTTCCCTGTGCATAGCTGACTAACTCTCTGACCTGGGGCACCATGAATGTGGCTATGCAATACAGAATCATACAGACTGGTCAGTCCCACGAGCACTGACGTCCCCCAGAAACATCCAGGGGTAGAGGATGTCAGGTCCAGACACAGCAGCCCAGGTCTTCCATCTCTGACTGGGAGGCTTAACTGACTCTCTGTTTCTAGAGCCATACCTCTCAGACAACAAATACGTCCCCTGGCATCTGTCCCTCAGCTTGCTGTCCCTGATGACTCCTAGACCCATCCCTCAATTCCTGGCCTGGGAATCCCCCTCACTGCCCCTTTCCTCAGCAGAGCAAGCTCAGCTCTCTGTCTGCTGTGTGTACCCTTCTCCATTAGACAGTCTGTGGTTCCTTAGGGCTCCCTTCCTCTTTTCACCGGAACTGCACAGGACTTCACAGGAAGGCATATGCAAGTGTATGCTGAATCCTTCTCCAGGGAAGAGCTCCCTCCTTCTCTCTACCTGCTCCAGCCAAATGCACACCCCACAGTCCCTCCAAGGCCCCTTTGAGAGTCTTCTATCTCCAGTCAACTCTGCCTTTACTCCAGAGGCTCCTCTCATCCAAGGGCTCCCTGGAGGCAGAGCCTCTGTGCTCCTCAAACCTGTAGCTCTCTGCCAGGCTTCCAAGGCACCTGCCCAGCTGTGTGGAGGGTAGCTCAGCATCTGCATAGTTAGCAGGCCTAAGGCTGTAGCAGGGCTCAGAGGCCCATGAGAACAGTCCTCAAGCAGCTACTGCAACATCACTCTGAAAATTGGATCTGAGGACATCACTCCTCACCCTATTCCTCAAAAACACTGTTGGCATTCAAGGCCCCCATGATGCATACGGGCCCTAGTGAGCTCTATCGCTGTGTTTCCCCCTCATACAGGCTCATGCCTGTTGCAGCCCCTGTCTACTGAGCATGCCAGAACATCCTTTGGCAGCTCAAAGGCCTCCTCTACTAGGAAGCCCTCCCTGAATGTTCTTCCCCAGGAGGCTGACTGCAGCCCACCCTCAGGGGATCCCCTTGACAGGGCTCACTAGGCCCTCGTGCTTTGGGAACATGCTCTTGGCCTGTCTTGCTCTCAGGTGAGGCTGAGTCTCTGTGGCTGGACCACTCCTCCAGAGCCTGGCACAGGCTGGTACAGCAGTTGTGGGAGCCAACTGGAGCACGACCGACATTGGGCATTCTAGCAATTTCTACAACCTATCCCTTGGGATCAAGGGGAGGAAGGCTGACCCCTGCAGTATACCTATAGTCACCACCCTACTCCCAAGAGCCAAGTGCTTGTGGGGCAAGGGGATACTCTCTCAAGCTGGAAGCACGTAAGTCATGGAGGGAGAGTCTTCCCAAAGCTGTGGCACAGGGATAATTGAGGGTCCCAGAGGCTCCCTGCTGGCATGAAGAGCAGGATCTGCTTTCCACAGCCCTATCTAATTAGATACTTCCTCCTTTCTGAAGCCCCCGGGGCCTTGCACACTGCCCTCTTGGAAAAGCAAACCCAAGCTGAACATCCAGGAACATATCCTGGGGTTCCATAAGGGAGAAGTCCTTCACAGGCAGCCTGGGGGAGGACCAAGAGTACCCTGTCCTGATCAGTGAGATGTCCCTATGCAGAGGGCCCCATGAGCACCTCTCACAGCACACAAACAACGGCCTCCGGTGTCTTCCTGGCAGGCCTAGCATGTCAGGAGTCCCATGGTAGAAGGCAACCTCCCGACCTCAGTTCTCTCAATCCTGGGATCCCTATGTTTCTGGGATCCCAGAGTCAGTGGCTTCAGGGGAGTGCTTTGGATTCCTGTGCAGGGTGTTGACAGCAAGATTCAAGGCCAAGACTCACTCTGGGGTCACTATTCACTAGCCAAGTGGCTTCCACTGGCTCATCTGCCTGGCACCACCACCATCTCCATCCAAAGCCCAGGAGTCCTTTAAGGAGCCACACCCTGGTCCTTGGTCATAGAACTTCCCCAGGTTTGGGGGGAAAACCCAAACCCCCTCATGCTCTCCCCTTATAATTAAGCTCCTTGCTGGCAATGGTGACCTCAGGGCTCAGAGCTGTGAAGGGATCAGAGTCCCTATTGTGCTGGCAATGGTGACCTCAGGGCTCAGAGCTGTGAAGGGATCAGAGTCCCTGTTGTCTCTCTCTCTCTCTCTCTCCCTCCCTCCTCTCTCTTTCTCTCTCTCTCTCTCTCTCTCTCTCTCTCTCTCTCTCTCTCTCTACCTCTCTCCATTCAGCTTTGGAGTCCCCTGGCCTCAAATTCCAGCTCTGTTTCTGACTTGATAGATGGGCTTGGATGTTGTACGAGTATATTCATCCATGTTCAGTCCTAAGAGCCTTCAAAGTATATACTGCTTCCATTCCTATCCCCATTTAACAGATGAAGAAATTGAGGCACAGAGAGGCTTGTCCAAGGCTACCCAGCTGGTAAACACAAGAGCTAGGATTTGAGGACCAATAGCCTGGCTCCAGATCACATGAACCAATCGACACCTTATGTTGTATCCAAGTCTCCAACCCTCCTACCCATGCACCCAGGTCCAGCCTGGCTAATTCCTAACTCCCCATAAACTCCAGTATTCACCTGGAGTTCCAAGCCTGGGTCCACACAGCTTCCCCTATCTCACAGTCCCTACTCCTAGTCTGCCTACACACTTCTAGTCTAGCTCTGACCCCCACACCTCTAAGTTCAAGCCTAGGGCTTCCTTTGGGACCCTTGAGTTCCCCAAGACAGGGTCTCATTCAAAGCTGGCAAATAACCAAGTGACCCACAGGAACAGTCCAGAGGCCTCCAGAGCTGCCTGCCTGTGTTGGTCTAAGCACCTCTGGATAGCAGGCCCCAGGGAAGGGCCTCAGGAGGATGTGGGGGCCCCTACAACAGCTCCTCTTCCTCACACCAATGAGGGGGCATAGTCAGCATCTGAGCAGCCCATGGAGAAGGGCCATGCAGACCACATATGTGGCATGCACAAAAGCCCAAAGTGACAGAAATTGATAAAAACTTCAGTGTGCCACTGACACCCCATATATCAAAGGCCCCAAATCTCATTCTCTGCTTGCCTCCAATTTCTATCAGAGCTTGCCAGCTGCACATTTATTGAGAAGTTTGTGATCTGACAGGCACTGTATTACCAACATTAATGATGCATCGGTCTCTAGAATTACTGGGGAAACAGTCCAATTGATTTCATTATCATCCTGAGTTCTCCACATTTCATTCCAGGCAGCTCGCTACCACGGTCTGAGCAGGGACCAAAGTCAATAAATAAAGGTACAGGGCCAAACGATCAGGACTGGAGAACCCACACTTATGCACAGACCCTCAGCAATCTCCCTGGCACATTCAAGCCTCCTCTTCCCTCTGTGACAGGCAGAGGGTCTCAGACACAGCAGGTGCCATTCACCAGGAAGATGGATCAAGATCCAAGACAGGCCTCCCATTCATGCCTCAAAGATGGAGGTGGCCTTCAGGAGGCAGAAATAGCCAATTAAGTCATCCTCATGTGCCCCTTGGCTGGAGCAGGAAGCTGATCCCACAGGGAAGCTGCCAGCAGTTGTGGGTCACATCCCCACCTGGACTCCACCCAATAGGCTGGCGGTTCCACTGGCTCTCCTGGGGCAAATGGAAATGAAAATGTGCAAGATGCCCACCTCATTTCCAGTCACTTTGGCCCTTACCCAATGTCCCCAGCCACACAGGCCTCCTTTCAGCTGCTCAACCCTTTCCCCACGCTGTCACACCCCACCCCCATCATCATGTTCTGCCCAGACCACTGCCCAGAATTTCCCAATAGGCACCTGTTTCTTTGCCAGCACAGTGATTTGTAAAAGGTATAGCTGGTTGGTTTGTTCCCCATGCTTACCTCTGGCTCCCCACAGACAGGGGTCTTAACTGTTCTGGTCACCATTTTGACCCTAGAGCCTAGCAGAGCACTGGTATCAGTAGACCCTATGGCCCTGACCATCCCTGATGGCAGTGGTTTTGGACCAAGAAGTGCTGGAGAAAATACCCAGTAGTTTCAGAGCTAAGTTGCCTCCCCCAGCAGCTGGAAGCTATGTGAAGCCTTCCCAAATCTAGCTCACATTGGGGACCTGTCCCCTCCCCTCCCTCTCCTCTGGACCCTCTTCCACATTCAGCTTCCTTCAGGAACATTCTGGGTAGTAAGGTCAATGAGCAGCCAAGGGCTTGTGATCAGGCCAGGAGCTGGTTTCAAATCCTGACCTCATCACTTAAACAAAGCACATAATAGCAATAAGTTCTGCCAAACACCTGCCCTCTACAGTGGGTGTCAGAGACTTTCAGGTTCAGCAGCAAAAAGGAAAGGCCTCTAGGTCCCCATGAGCAGTATGGGCCTGAGACAGCTTTAAGGCTGCTGTTCGTGATGCTTCAAGCTGACCATGAGGAATGAGATCAGGACCCTGAAAGCCCCAGGAGACGGAGACCCCAAAATGGCTTGGGCCTATGAAAACTAGTCTCCAAGGAAGTTATTGCTGGGGTTCAGAAGCTCAGGGCACCCCTGTGTGAAAAGATGCTCAGGTTGTCCTCATGGCCAGTAAATTGCAGGCCCTGTGATGGTGAGGCTCAGTGCAACAGGTGACGATAAAGTCTGTACCCAGCACAGGGTAAGAAAGGCAAATGCCCCTGTAGGTACCCTGTAAGAGCAGCTGGACGATGGGAAGGCCCAGGTAGTCAGGCAAGGACTGGCCTGGGCAGGCTTCAGAGTCAGTTCTGCTCAAGGGCCCCCATGGAGAAGCAAGCTTAAAGGCATAGATGTGGGCCTCATGGGGCAGTCTCTAACCACGGGTATTACAGTTATTATTATTATTTAGTGCTCTCTGGAATTAAATCAGAACATTTGACTTAATAGATAGTGTTCTGACTTGAAAATAGGGTTTTCCCCTGAAATAAATATTACTGACATAATTTATTTATGAGCATTTACCATGAGGCTGGCTCTATACTGAGCACTAAGCACACATTATTGTATTTCATCCTCCTAACAACTCCATTGTCCCCATGAAACAGGGATGCCAACTGCCCACAGTCCCACAGGTAGGAGGTGCAGTGTGAATCCAAGGTGATACAGGACCAGAGCTTGTGTACTCTGTGGTGCCCAGATGGCCCACCTGCATTCAGCCCAGTCACCCGTGTGTGTGTGTGTGTGTCTACAGGTATGAGTGTGAACGGGTATGTGTGCATGTCATGTGTGTACTTGTATGTCTGTGAGCATGCTTGTGGTGGCCAGGTTGACCTTGGGTGTCATTCCACAGGTTCCTCAGGAGTTGTCAAGGCCCTCTGATTTTTGAAAATTTTTATTATTATTATGGGGTGGTAAGGTGTGCCATGGTGCATGTGTGGAGGTCAGAGGACAACTTTATGGAGTGGGTTCTCTCCATTTTACATGGGTTCAGGACTCAAACTTAGGTTGCCAGATTTGAGTAGCAGATGTCTTTGCCTCCTGAGCCAACTCTCCAGTCCACCACCTTCATTTCTTTTGTGTGTGACAAAGTCTCTCACCGTGACCTGGAGCTTGACAATTAGGCTAGGCTGGCTGGCCAGAGAGCTCCAGGATTCCTCTCGTTTCCCACTCCTTGGCGCTGGGATTCCAAGCATGCACAACCACACCCAGCTTTTCACGTGAGTGCAGGTCCTCATGTTTGGGCAAGAAGCACTTTACCAACTGAATGATCTGCCAGCCCAGACACTTTCTGAAGAGGACACTGAACTGAGCCCAGGAAGGCCTTGGACTTGTGCCAAATCACCCACCCAGCTGGCAGGGCCAGGACATCTGATGCAGCTACTGTGGGCTTCTCGCTCCATTTTCAAAAGAGCCTGGGGAGTAGGTAGTACCCACTCTGCAGCCAAGAACACATGGCTCAGAAAGAGAAGAGCCTGCGGGTGGCGGTGGAGAGTTGGGCTCTGCCTGACGGCTCTGGAGACTCGTAACCATTGTGCAACTGGTGGCTCCGGACTCCTGGGACCCAGCTCAAGTGCTCCCTCAGGGTTGCAAGGAGGGTGGAAGGAGCCTGGCTCCACCAGGTCAGCACCAGCACCTCTTACACACTCGTGCACTAGACCACAGCCTCCGTAAACAGGCCCAGGCTATAGTTGGACTCACCCAGCTGGTTTGTACTGAGAAAGCCAGTCAGAGGATGGTTCCTTGGCAGTTCAACGACCGTCTCTTACTCAAGCAGGTCTCTGTCCAAAGAGCAGCTGTGATGTGCGGAACGAGCTGTGGTGTCAATATGAGTCCAGCATTGTTCGGCTGGGGACAGACAATGCCCTCGGCAGATTGCTTATTTATAAATCCACCCAGCGCTTTCCATGGCCTTTTGCTACAGCTTCTCTCCCCAAATGCAAATTGAATTGCCTTTTCCTGTAAGTCCAACAGGTTTAGGTTTGTTCAAGCTGATAAAAATCATCCTGAAAGTGTTCTTTATCTCCTCAATATATAAAGTCCTTACCCCCCACTCCTAGAAAGAGGAAGAAGCCCCTGCTGCTTGGAGCTGGCCTAGGAACCAGGGGCAGGGCAGGGGTCATGCAGGGCAGCACAAGATAGGGCTCTGAACCCCAGACCTGCATTCAAACCCTGCATGGACACCATGTCTCACTTCACAGCTATAATCTCTCCTCAACATCATACTTTTGAGCTTGTGTGTCAAATGGGAATACGACAACTGCTTCTTACAGTTCCCTGGAGAATTAAGTGCGATAATCACAGAAATTATGTGGCACAGTACAGAGAGCCTTAGTGTCCTGGATGTAGTGGTGGCTAGGGCAAAAAAAAAATAACTTATCATTGACCAGAACCTGGCCTGTCACCCATGTGCTTCTTCCTAGGCGGTTCAGGATGTGCCATCCTCTCTTAGCCTCAGTTTCCTCACTGTTCGGTCTCCTCTTGGCTAGAAGTTCAACCCCTCAACTGACAGCATTATAATCAAATGGCTTTGGCAGTGCTATTTCCTGGGCTTTCTCCTTCCCCTCAAGGGCTCTTTTATCAGAAAAATAAAATCTCTTCTAAAAAAGAGAAAATCAAAACAGAACAGAACAGAAAAAAAACAAACCCTGACCCTAAGTTTCATCTCACAGGAAAGCAAGCTACCTGCAGGTCCCTGTACCTGGAGTCCAGTCCCAACAGCACTAGAGGTAGGTGCCTTGTATCAGTCCTGTTGAAGGATGACAAGGACTGGGTGAGGGCACATCACTGGCTAGATTCAGAAGGGCCTCCGAATACTGCATAGGAAAAGCAAGCAAACACAGAACGACCCTAGCCGTCGCCAGAGACCAAGAACACACCAGAATCTCTGGGCTGAGGTTCCAAGGCTCTGGAGAAGGTGCTGCAAGGCTGCCATGATAAATGGGTCTGCCAAGTGGCTGGAGCCATGCCCACAGAGAGATGCCCCTAACTTTCCATCATGATCTTGGGGCACGCTCACCTGGAGCCAGGGGAGGCAGGATGTTGGCATGGATCCATTCACCAAAAGGAACACCATTGGCTGGCTCAAGGTCACATGGTTTACTATTAACAAAACCCAGATCCCTGAGCCTGGGCCTCCAACCTGGAGACCCAAGGGAAGCTGGAAGCCATGAAATGGCCAGTGTGGCAGCTCTCCAGACAGGAAGAAACACAGTGATGTCTGCTCACAGGGCTACTCCCTCCCTTCACTCCTCTCAGCACCCCAGGACACCAGATCAGGCCTGCAAAAGCCTCCCCTGCCTCTGAGGGAAGGGTCACCCTCTAGCTTCTCCCTTGTCAGCCCTCCCACCCAGCACAGGGCTGCAGGTTGGCTCACTTAAGGCTTGGGATTCTGTGTAATTAACAGGGTTCCAGACTTTTCTTCCAATCCTGGTGGCTCCATGTCTTACATTAATCTTCTAAAACCTACCCTCCCTCCCTACTGAGCAACCCCCCGACTCCAGGCCACAATTTATACCCTCCTCACCCCCTGGGGTGCTATCCAGAGACTTTCAAGTTAAGTCCTTAGGTGCTGACTGAGCTGAGTGAAGAACTCCCACATACTCCTCTCCCTCCCTTCCTTCATGGTCTCCCACAAGTACCTTTCTTTCCCCATCTTGCTTTGCTCCAGACAAAGCCTCTCCATCTTTCTCTTATGAGCCCCTTCCTCCAGGTGGGCCTCCCTGACCACTCTGGTCCATGCTCATCTTACTCGGTGGAATCTCTTAGCCTCCACTTCTAAAGCACTGAGCCAAATTCATCTTCTCTGTTCTAGAAGTCAAGGCTTAGTGTTCCATTTAGGCTGTGAAACCTAAGGTCGGGTCTCAGAGCGTTCATCTGCCCATCCTCCATTCAATAAATATTACCCTAGCTGTGCCTTGTGCTAACGGAGACAGAAAACAGGCCTAGAAGCCAGTGTTGATGAGAGGGAGAGAGGAATGAAGGTGACACAGTGGGTGACCACTGTACCCCAACACAGGACCCCACGGGCATGGAGAAGCTCAGGTTGGTCCTCTGGTGGAGTGAATTATGTCAGGGTTCAAGACAAAGAAGCCCAGGTACATGTGGGCTTCCGAGGTGGGGAGCGCTTCTGGCAGCTGGGCAGAAGCATCAATGGGCCTTGGGCAAGGCCCACTGCCCCCATGGCAGCAAGGAAGAAGGCTGGGTGGCTGGCCTGGGAGATACTGAAGTCCCTAACTTAGGCGGCAAACCAAGCCTCAGCTCCAGCCATAGTGGTGACCTATGGTGGGCTACCTTTTGCTTCTGTTCTTCCTCAGGCCTCTCCAGATGGACTGGAGACGGAGATGTTCGGCTGCACAACTGCTGGCTCACCGCCTAGCAGCTCGGGCCCTCTCAGCAACTCCCCAATGCTTTCATTGTTCTCAGAGCTTCTCTGGAGCAGGGCACAGACTTCTGGAGTAATAAATAAATGGGATCCTACATGCAAGAGTCATGTCTCCAACCACATCCCTAACCCTAGCTGTCCTCCAGTGTGGGTCCCAGGCCTGCTGCCCACCCCTACCTCCCAGAGGACAGAAGGGTCTTCTCCTGATTCAAGCAACAATTCCATTCCAAAGTAGAATTCCTAGGGGTCTGGGGCAATCATTTCACAGCCCCTGAAGATGCCTGGGTCCCGGGGACAGCCCCTTCATCTCAGTGACCCATGCTTCCTGGCACTCTCAGTATTGGAAAAAGTGAGTGTTGAAGGAACTGGACATGAGCCCCTAGCTTTCAGAATGTTTTCCCATTTTTAAGAAGGGGCAGCTAACTGAAGGATGGCGTGCTGTGTCCCAGGTCCCATCTGCAGTCTAACTGACTGTACTTGAAGGAACAGTGGCAGGGATGTACCCAGAGCAATAGAGGTTCCTCAGGCAGACAGGAGGGAGAGGAAGGCAGGACAGGAGCTAGGTGGGTCTTCCTTGGCTAAAGAAGCCTTAAGAGCTGGCAAAAGGCTTAACCCTGCATAATGACTTACAAAGTGACAAGTAAAAGAGATTTACCATGACAGCTTGAAAGGAGAACCACAGAAATAAAATTATACTCCAGCTCGTCCTGGCTCTCTGCAACCTGTCTCTCCACCTCCTCCACCTCCCCAAAACAAGGAGCTGCAGTGGCCCACATGGGCACCAGCACAGGAAAGCAGAGTGGTGGACAGGGTGTGGGGAACAGGACAGGGACAAAGGTAGGGGCTGGTTCCAGGTGCAGCTGAGCTTGGGGTGGGGCTCCTGTCCTCCACAAGATGAGCTCCTAGTCCTACAAGCCAAGTCTCCATTGTATTGACAAACACATCTTGCAGACACACCTGTGTGTAGGTACACATAGCATATCCTTCACTGTGTCTCCCAAGTCCAACACCCCCAGTTTTACCTGTCTCTTGTCACATCTGACAAGAGTGGTCCCAGGGCATCTCCCAACTATTAGAACTCTCAGATTCTGGTAGTGCTTGCCCTGTACAAGGTAAGTACCCCACACTGGCCCAACGTAACAGGAGAAGAAAACTGAGGTGGCCAGACCACCTTGGGAAAGTTCATCTAAGAAAAGGAAGTGAGCTGAAGTGCCAGGTAGCACCCTACCATCTACCTGCCCTGGTGTCCCTGAATCTAACTGCTCACACAAGCCATAAAGGCTATGGAGCAGGACCACTCAGCTTCAGTGGGTGAGGACAGAGTGATCTGAGAAGTTCTGATCCTGCCACCATAGACGCTCTCCCAAGAGCAATGGACCCTTCCATTTCCCCCAGGGCAAGCAGCTCAGGCACTATTCAGGACTCTCCATTCAGACAAAGCTGGTAAGTATGCTTGGAACATTACTCAGGAGAGCCGACAGACAGACCAAGATGAAAAATCAGGCCAGAGAGATGGCTTAACGGGTAAAGGTGCTTGCCACCAAACCTGACACTCTGAGTTCAATCCCTGGGACCCACATAGTAGAGGGAAAGAACTGACTTCTGCACACACACACACACACACACACACACACACACACACGCAGAGTAGACAGGAGGCCTCGTGTCAGGAGAAAGACCTAGAATCATCTCAGAAACTGACAGACCTGGAGCAGCTCTCCCCCTCTGAGTTCCACTTCCCGTGAGACCTGCCACTGCAGAGGCTGCTGCTCCAGGAACAAGACCCCAACATACTCTGCTACTTGGAGCCAGAGTGTCTCAAAGACGGGACAGCCACCTCAAGTAAGTGTGGTCTGGAACATATCTACGGTAGGGGACACAGCAGTGTCTCTGGTATCAGACCTGTCTTAACCCACAAGGGGCTTGTAATCCACCCATCTACCCAGGGCCCAGGAGCAGCTGGCAGAGAAAAGAAGACAATAATGGGAGGGACAGCAAAATGAGGCTGGCCCAGGGACCCCAACCTCCTGCAGCTTGTGCCCTGTACTGGTAAGGACTGGCAGGGCCAAGTCCAGCAAGAATTGTAGATTCCCTCATGTCCCTCCCTGCCACCTCGCACTGCCACTCAACAACACTCAGCTTCGTGATATGAAATGTCATCCTGTGCCTTTAACTGACGGAGCCTAGGACGTGCCCAGGCAGGCCTGGACACCTTGTTTACCCAACAGAAGGTGGCCCTCCCTCTGCCCTCCCCAGAGCTGGCAAGCCAGGGCCATTTGCCACAGACTCGCCTGGTGTGTAGGCCGCCTATGAGGCCTCAGCCCCTGGCCCTGCCCAGGGTCTTGCCCAAGAGGCCCTGCAGCCTGGCCAGGCTGCTGCAACTAAGCCAATTCTCCCAGGAAGCCGAGCCGAGCCGGGGCAGGCAGCAAGGCAGGGACAGCTGACTCAGGTGTCTTCAGTCCCGACCACTTTTTATAAAACAGCCTGAACCTGGAGGCTCTTGGGAGAACTGGGCCTGGCCCTCTGCTTCAACTAGGAAGGAAAAGGTCAAGGAGGCAGGGAAGGGTCAGGCCATGCATATGGGACAGCTGTGAAGCCAGCACTGAAGAAATTCAGTTCTTCCTCTGGCCAAATTTGCCTAAAAGAGAGTCCAAATGCGTAGATGTGTATTCCAAACCGCAAAACCCAGCAGCGCTGTGTCAAGGGTGGTGTAATTTATTATTCACTGTGCAGGGAGCGTTCTGGAATGCTTGCTAGATGCCAGACATGGTGCTGGGTATTGACGAGTCAGAGTTGAAGGTGGCGGCCATCCTGCCCACCAGGGCTGCAACAGGAGTCAGCAAACAGGGCCTGGGGAACTAGGGCAAGGGGAGACTGTACACTTGACCTGGCTGGTCTCCTAGAGCAGGCTGAGGCTTGAGCAAGCTTCGCAGGATGCCTAGGAGTTCTCCGGGCAGAGAGAGCACAGGGAGCAAAATGCGCACAGCACACGGGAGTGAAAGTGTGGCTGGAGCCAGATAACAAGGGGCCTTAAAGGCCAGGCCTTTGGTGTGGGAAGGCGCAAAGAAGAGGTAAGCAGTGGGGAGCAGGCGGCAACAGCTGAGGGCAGGGAAAGGTTATATGGAGGTTACCAGAGAAGGATCCAGAAACATTCAGAAGGTGGAGTAGGGAGCTCCCTGAGTATGTCCTCCCATAGGCCAAGCTCCGGGGACAGAAATGCAATGTCATGGGTGCAGTCCTAGGGTGGCACCAAGGTGACTCCTAAGTTTCAGCCAGAGCAGTGAGGAGATGACAGGCCTAGTCTCTGCGGTGACTTAGGAAAATTAGAACTTCCCTCCCCTCAAAGCATGTGAACACATTTGCCAGGATGTTATTTAATAAATATATGATCTGTGGGGACTACAGTATGAATACCACCCCATGTGCACTGAGTAACATTCACTATCACACACAGTCATCCCAATATACACACTGCCAGCAAACAAAACAGAAGAAGGGTTGGAGGCCTGGGGCTCAAGCAGGTAGAAACAGCAGATAAAATCTGGGCACAGAGGTTAAGGAAAAGAAAAAAAAACAAAGTAAAGAACAGCCAAAGCAGAGTGTTTACTAACCTTCCCTGCTTTTCTTTGGCATAAGAAATCTAAATAAAATGAGATATGTATTTATTTATTATATGGGATTCAAAAGAGAAAAAAGCAGTTGTTCAGACAAGATAAATAAAACAGAAGCCAGAAAGCACTGGTTTGACAGCTAGAATAGAAATCGGCCAAAGGTAAAGAAAGCCAGTCCTGGTCTCAGACCTTCCAAAGAAGATGATTTTTAAAGAAAGGATTCTGAATGTTGAACGAAAGCGTAATGGACAAGTACTGTCTGGGGGCACATCTCAAAGCAGTGAGAGGGCAGAGGGGCTGGTGAGACCCCAAGGGGACACCTAGAGGCATCCAGAGGTCTGTCAAGTAAGGAGAGGTAGGACGTTCTGTCTCTTACTGCCCCACTATGAAAAGCTGGCCTCTGCAGCTATGCACAAGATGCTTTCTTAACAAAATCAAGAACCTTGGTGTTGGGGAGGATAGCTCAGTGGGTTAAGGAACCGAGTTTGCTACCCCAGAAGCCATGCGAAAAAGCTGGCACACTTGTCATCTCAGCACTGGAAAGGCAGGGACAGGTTGATCAGGGGCTTGGGCACACCTTTAATCCCAGCACTCAGGAGGCAGAGGTAGTCAAATCTCTGAGAGTTTGAGGCCAGTTTGATCTACATAGCAAATTCCAGGCCAGTCAAGGCTACATAGTGAGACAATGTCTCAAAAAACAAACAAACAAACAAACAAACAAGATGGGCCTAGCTAGAGGACTCAGTGAAGAAAGGCTCTTGCCACACAAGCCTGGCAACCTGAGTTTGATCCTTAGAGCTGATATAAAGGTAGAAGGAGGGAATAGACTGGAAAAATTCTCTCACCCTCTGACCTCCACATATACATTGTAGCACATGTGCCCCGCCCCCACATATGTGCGTGCACACACACACACACAGACACACACAAATAAAAACAAAGAAAGAACAGCACCTAAGGAAGGACACCCAAGGTTGTCTTCTGGTCTCTACACGCAAGTGCACACACCCACCTCCACCCAGCAAAGTGAGAATATCTGAGAGGCGAGGCCTGACTTGAAAGCTAAGGGGAGGGTCTACTGTCAAGACTCTGCCTACCCTGCAGACAAAAAGGCTCAGTCCTCAAGAGCATACAGAGCTGCAGGCTGGGCTTCAATGCCCCATGGAGCAGCGAGAGCATGGGCTTCACTAGACCACTAGACTGAGAGGTAGCAGGGATGGATGGGAACCACCATCTATAGACCCTGGCCAGAACTGTTTACTGGCCCCAGTGCTGCCCTAGGGGCAAGACACACCGCCCCCAGTGACAGGCAGGAAAGACCTATCCGGATGTCTGTGTGCTGGTTCCCTAAGCCAGAAACAGAAGTACTCAAAACAGAACTGACTGACTGACCAACTGACTCTCTCTCTCTCCCTCTCTCCCTCCCGCCCTCCCCCTCCCCACCAGGTCTAGTACCCCCTCTGCCACACAGGGGTTCTCTTTCCCCAGGACTCCCCTCCTCCTTCCCCCACCCCTCCTTCCTTCCCTTTGTGCTGGTGAGCAACCCAGGGCCCCCAGCCTGCTAGGCGAACACTGAGCTACACATACTCCAGCATTCAGGCTTACATTTCCCCAGAAAGATTCCCAGACATCTCTGGGCTGAAGCCTGTGACTACCTGCCACTGGTGGTTCCGTAAAGTATGATGTGGCTCTAGAAGACTCAGGCTGCCAGCCTCAGTCTACTCAGCCTCACTCTGCCTATTTTACAGACAAGCTGAGCCAGAGTACACAGGGAGCCTTTTCCTCCAGGTCCCACTGGTCCTAAGCATGGCTGGGAATGCTGGTCTACCTGCAGGAGCCAGGGTGGGTGTGGGCATCTCAAAGCCTGATGCCACTTGTCCAGTGGCAGGTGCACATGGTAGTGAGGCTTGGGCTAGGCTGCTTGGCTCTGCCTGGCTGCTTTGCCAGGCGAGACCAGCACTGTCCCTAGATGCACCTGTCTGTGCTCTGGGCCGTCGTTTTGCAGGGGAAGCAGCGGCCAGGCTGTGGCTTGCACTTGGCTGACTCAAGACCCAAGAAAAGAGGCAGAGAAAGGAAACAGAGTGAGAATACACTGCCCAACCATTCGGTCCTACCACTGTGAGCAGGGGACAGCCTCTGAGGCTACCTGGGACAGGCCAGAGGGCAGCAGTACAGGGTCCTCAGAGTATGGTACTGGAAGGCAAAGCTGGCAGTGTCCAACAGAAGCAAGGGCCACTCTGACCCAGGCTGGCTCAGGCCATCCTCAGAGTGAGAGAAGGTGACCCAGGGCCTGTGCCACTTTAGACTGGAGTCAGCTGGCCTGGTTCCCCTGTGCCCCCCACCCCCCTGTGCTCCACCCACTGCCAGCCTGGCCACCAGGACGTCCCTCCTTGTGCCTCTGCAGTACAGGAATCCAGGTGCAGCTGACAGCAACCAGGCTATAAAGATATGGATTTATACACTAGATGAAAATGCATCTTTAAGGGAGAGACGTGAACAGAGTGGGAAAACTGAGGCCGGGGGCAGGGGGCAAAGGGCCTGTCTGTGGTTACATGGGAACACAGGAGTCACGGGGATTTGTTAAGGCAACAAATCAAGCAATCCCAATATCTCCATCTATCTGAAGGGTAAACTGAGGCTCAAAGATGGGACTACACCTGCCACAGGCAACTTGGAGTTAGGAAGAACCTGGGCATGATCATCCTGGAGACAAGACAGAGTTGCCTTCTTTGACCCCAACCTTAAGTTCAGGAAGTTGCAACACTTCCTTGTTTCCATAGTAACCAGCTACTGCTCTAGGAATACACTGAAATGTTTTTGTTACCTCCTCTGTGTGGGCCCAGGGCCAGGCTGTGAGGACACTGAAGGAAAGAGGGGGTATGAAAGGAGAAGGCTCCAGCCCCAACCCAAGATAATCCTAGGGAACTAAGTGAGAGGGGAGGGGAAGAAGGGAGAAGGGAAGAGAGGGGAGGGGCGGAAGCTCAAAGAGGCAGCTTTTGAACTGGCCTCTTTGAGTAAGAGTTCACCAAACTGGAGGAAATGGCTTATGCCAAGGCCCAGAACTTGAAGGTGATCTGCACATTAGAAAAACTTTGGTATGCCAGGTGAGCCTCGTGGCTCAGGACTGTGACCCCAGCTTCTTGGGAGACTGAGACAAGAGGATGGAAAGTTCAAAGTCTACCTGGTAAAGTTCAAAGTCTACCTAGTAAGCTCAAGGTCAGCCTGGACAACCTGGTGAGAGTCTGCCTAAAAAGAGACAGAGTGAGAAGTAGAAGTTGGGATGGAGTGCAATACACAAATCTCCGGATCTGACGGCCACCCGAGTAATCCAGGTGTGCCGGTGCACGCCTTCAATCTTAACACTGTGAAGGTTACAGTAGGAGGGTCAGGAATTCAAGATCAGCCTCAGCTGCACAGTATGTTCTAGACCAGGCTACATAAGACCCTGTTTTTTTTAAAAAAAAGAAGGAAGAAAAAGTAACAGAGAAACACAGAAGGCTGGGGATGTAGCTCAGTGGTAGAGCACTTGCCTAGCATATGTGAGGACCTGGGATCAATCCCTAGTACTAAAAAGGAAAGAAGGAAGGGAGGGAGGAATGGAAGGTTGAAGGGAGAGAACTGGCACTCAAGTGTACAGAAAGCACCAGGAGCAAAGGGCTGAGAACTTGCTGGAAAGAAAGGTGTGGATTGGGGTATCTGTGACACATTCCCACACGTCTGTTCTTTTAAGAGTTTGATGGGCATTGGGACAGAGCAGCTCTAGCAAGACAGGTGATAAGCACAAGAGACAAAGGGCTGAAGCCCCCAGGACTTGTGACTTGGGAAAGTTCCCCCACAAGCCCTCAGCCTGTTTTGGAGAGGTGGCCAAGCATTCCCAAGCGGCTCAGCGAACCTGCCTATATCCAGGGTCTGATGCTGTGACGCATTCCCAAGCGGCTCAGCGAACCTGCCTATATCCAGGGTCTGATGCTGTGGTTGCCTCCAGCAGCCACAGCGCCCTTTTCTAGGTTACTTAGCTTGGCTGGGGTGTAGTTCAGTGGTAGAGAGCCTAGCATATGCAATATGGGTTCCATCCCCAACACACACACACACACACACGCATGCACACTCCACAAAAAGCAAAAAGAGAAGAGCACCAGGCTGGTCTCTGCTTGCCACACTTGTTCCCTCCAGTCTTTTCTCAAGTGCCCCAACCAGAGAGACCTTGTGTTTAAAATCCTCCACTAGTTTCCACATCCTGGAGCATCAGCAGCACTTCCTGATCTCACAAGGGACATCTGGGACCTGGTCCCTGGTCACCTTGCTGACTTCCACTTTTAAGTCGCTCCTTCTCTCACTCCATCCAGCCACACTAGCCTCCCTGCCTTTCCTAGAGTATGTCACACACGTATCTGCACAGGGCCTTTGCACATACCATTCCCTCTGCCTGCAGAGCCTCTCTTCCAGATGGTCACTGGGTTCATTCCCCCACCTCCTTAGGGTATCTGCTTAGAAGAGCATTTCCCAGTCATCCTATCCACAGATGCTCTATCTGCACCCACTTTCTTCCACCTGTTTTTCTTCTATGTATATATTATAACTCATGACATCACTGAGTTGTTGACTGGCTGACTGTCTCATCTTCTTGAATGCAAGCAAGGATTGTCAAGTTCAAGACTGTACCCAGGGCCTGTCATCATACCTGACAGGTGCTCAACAAGCAGGATGAATGAAACGTGAGCTCACCTTTCCTGGAAAGCCAGGCAAGGGAGCCCAAAGGGTCTTGGGTACTACTGTCCCCAAGGGCAGAACACCTGGACTAGACACAAGCCACAGCTTAGTTCTCAGCCTGGTGAGGGACACAACCCTGGTACCCATGCTCCTCAACCCTCACAGGGAAGCACGTTACCCTGAGGGCTGAAGGCACCCTGAAAGTCACATCAAAGTTGCTGCTCAGCCTATGGTCCAGGCCATGCTGGGGGACCAGCTGTCCCCCAGAGATCACAGAGAATAAAGGCCTGTGTGCCTGCCCCAGCTCTGGGGAACACAGCCAAAAGCACAGGGCCCAGCCCTTTGTAAGATGAGGTGGAAGTCCCAGGCCAGGGCAAGCACACACTGGGCAGTTGGGATACCTGGATTGAAACTGATATTCCAGCTCAGCTAGGAACCTGTCCCTCTGGGGTCAGACTCAGTTGCTAAATGAGGGGTTGGCCTGATCTAAGCTGACATTATTATCACTGCATATGGTAATAAGACACTACTCTATGACGCAGTGACACTCCACAGCAGTTACAGGGACAGGACCTCCCATTTGATGATGCTCCCAACAGCCAGCCCCCAAGGGATGCTGCAGCAGGAAGCAGGGCCAGTTCTGCCTCCAAACCCAGTGCTTCTTGCAGAGCACGGCAGGCTTGGGAGCCTGAAGATGCTTGGATGGGGTGCACCTGGACAGATGCCTGGGAAAGGGCAAATCAGGCTCAGCAAGGCACCAGTGGAAGGCGGGCTGTGGAGAAGCACTTCTCGGTCATATTGCCTTACCTCCCTGAACGGGGCTCCACTTTTAGTAGTGGATGAACATGCTACGAAAGGCCCAGAAGACAAATCACCTTCTAAAGCCACCCAGCACAGGGCCCTGCTTGATCAACACATGTCAGCCACTCTATTCCCCTATGCCCCAGCAATTCACCTTGGTGCCTCCCTAGTCCACTTCCACATCCTGGGAACCAAGTGCATCACTTCCCTGTGCCTGATATGTTCAAGCTTCCCAGATGCAGAGAAAGCAAGGAAGCTCAAGAAGAGGAGAAAGGTACGTCCTCCAGGGCCCACTCTGCCAACTCAGGCCTTGGACACAGTTGTGGGAGTAGTCTCTGGGTGATACAATCCCACTGTGCAGTACTGGAGGGAGTCCTGTGTTCTGCATGGTTCTGGGATGAGATCTGGGTCTCAGGTGCCCTCCTAGGCTTTATGTAACATGGACGTTCCCAGGTGGAAGGAACTACTGGGCAGTAGAGAGAATCTCATCCCTGGGGGGTACGCAAGGTCACCCACAGCACCAGGGATGTCATACACAAGAGCATACAAGGATACAAGCATCAAAGAGGTAGCTGCCAAGGTCACTTGAGGACTTGGGAACTAAAGGTCCCAGGAACACTGGAAATAGAGATGCATGGAGCCCATGGGTGGCAAGGATCATGCTGCCTAGGCATCTCTGGGGAGCAAGCAAAGAGAAAGCCTATCCAAGGCAGAAAGCCTGAGAATTCTGGGGCCCACAAGGATTCCAACCCCTGAAGCATGTCTACTCCTGTATAAAGGAGAGGGAACAACTATCCTGATGAGGCACAGCAGACATGTGGAGTACCAGGGGCTGGGTGGGGCACTGAAGGCCATCCTTCCACAAGGGATCAATAGAGGTGGCGTGCAAAGCTCCACAGGCCCTCATCAACACAAAACTAGAATTCTCCTTTGACCTTTCCAATCCTCTCACAGGATCTGAGGCACAAACAAGGAGGTCCTGGAGCTTCAGGGGCCCATGAATCCTGAGCGGGGAGAATAACAGCCCCCCCCCCCCCTTATCAGCCACAATGTCCTGAAAGCCAGAAATATAAAGACTGAGCCAGGGAGGTGACATGGCCTAGCCACAGTGCTAGATGGGAGTCACAGCCCTCCTCGAGGCCCAGCCCTCCTCAGGGCCCCAGGCTGCCTCTCCTCAGAAGCAGGCTAGCCCCCATAGAACGCCTTTCAGCAAGCCATGGTGGCCAGATCTTCTGAGGATTGAGTGACCTCTTAGCAGTGTCAGGGTCCCCAGGTCCTGGAGGAGATGCTAACCTAGGCAGGACCCACAGCTACCCCAGCCAGCTTGACAGTAACCTCCAGACTCGGAAGATGGCAATTCAAAATTGACCTACTGCCTTTCCAACCAACACACAGCATAACCTATGCAGCAGGGGATGGGACTATTTCTTAGTGAGGTCAGTTGTTCCAGGAGGCCACTCCTACCTACCATTCACCCTCCATCCCCTGGGACCACCTGGCCCCTGAGCCAGGCATTGTGTCCCAGAGGACCTCTACTGTTAGAGACCTTGGTCAAGTCCTTTCTCTTCTTCCATCTCAGTTTCCTCACCAGTAAAATGCCAAGTTGGGTGAGAAGCAGGGCTTGGAAAGGCAATGTCCTCTGACTGGAGAGGTCACTGAGCTGGAATGTGGCCAGGAGGAGAGCTTACAAGACAACAAGCTGAGTCATTTCTCTCACGAGCAGGGGATGCCAGCCCTGTGGGCCATCTCTCCAAAAGAGTGCCCACTAGCAAGAGTGGCTCTCGACTACAGGGCCCATACCTCTTTATGCCATGAATCCTCAAGGTCCACTTTCTAAGGCCAAACTGGTCTTAAACCTGTAAGCTGGAAGGAAGTTAGGCAGTTAGGCACAACTTCCAAGAAAGCAGACTCTAATGGGGGGTGGGGGTCTCAGTTTACGTGACTCGGTCCTGGTCCTCCCTGTGAGAAGCCCTGGAAAGGTGAATTTAAATTAAACCCCACTAGACCTAGCCATGGATGGCTCAGGATCTCTCAGCAAGTTCCTAAGGATCTTTAGTATAAGAAAGGGCATGGTGAGGGGGGCAGGATGAGGTACAGTGTTCTTTACTGTAAGATTTTCTCACAAGCAAATTGAGTTGGGGGGATTGTGCTGCTCTGAGGACCCACGGCAAGACACCATGATGTCATCTCAGCTCATGATTGACAGATAAGGAAACTGAGCGTCAGGAGTCCGTGAGCAGCCTAAGGTCCCACCTTCTGTTTCCCTTCACGGGCGGCTCTGTACAGCGCTTTGCAGGTGCCAAGGCCTGGTCTATACTAGGCCTTTTCATCACACAGCATAAGCCAGAAGGGAAGTTGTAGCATCATCTGCCTCAGTTTGCAGGAGGGAAAGTGAGGTTCTCCTACAGGAAGCTGGATGAATTCTCCGCCTTTTCAACACTCTCCATGGGTAACAGGCCTCTCTGGTGGATTGAAATAAAATGTCCTTGGGTTATTACTGGTAGCTTCTAAGAGAAGACAAGCAGCCCTCTCTTGCTTCAGAAGGCTCTGTGGACAGTGAATCAGAAAGCTATGGTTGGTCCTGAGGCAACTTGACCTTGAGCAACCTTACACTGCAGGTAAGACTGTGGGAGGACACTGCTGACAGTGACTAAGGCTGCTGTTCCCTAAGCATTTACTATATGCCAGGCACTGAGCAAACACTCTCCAGCTTCTCAACCTATAGGGAAGGTAGTATGTTAGTGATTGCTAGAGCATTTAATGAATCCTTTACGGATGTGGAGGCCAAGGTCAGAGACATAAAACATAAATTGCCTGAAGTCTTAGAGCTCACAAAGGGTGGAGCTGAGAGTTGACTCCAGGCAGCCAGAGAAAAGCTTGAAACGGGTAGGGAGATAGATGCCTCAGTCCCTAAAGCGCCTGCAAGCCAGAGGATCCAAGTTTAATCCCCAGAACCCAAGTGAAAACTCCAGTGTGGTAGTGTGCTCTTATAATACCAGCACTGGGGAAGCAGAGACAGGAGGGTCTCTGAGGCTCACTGGCCCATCAGCCTGGCCAAATCTGTGAGCTTCAGGTCCTGGTGAGAGACTCTGTCTCAAAATAAGCAAGGTAGTAGGGCTGGAGAGATGGCTCAGTGGTTAAGAGCACTGACTGCTCTTGCAGAGGACCTGAGTTCAGTTCCCAGCACCCACATGGCAGCTTACAACTGTCCCTAACTCCATTTCCTGGGGACCCAACACCCTCTTCTGGTCTCCACAGACATTGCACACAGGATGTGCTTACATACATGTAGGCAAAACACTCGTACACATAAGAAAATAAAAGAAATTTTTAAAAAATTTTAAAGATGAATGATCCACAGTGAGTTCTAGGCCAGCTTGGGTTTCAGAAAGACCCTGTCTCAAAAAAGACCGAAAAAAAAGTATCTGCCCTGAGAAACAATACCTGAGGTTGACCTCTGGCCTCCACACACATGTGCACAGGTGAGTATATACATGGGGCGGGGGGAAGGGAGGGAAAGGGAAGAGGGAGGGAGAGAAGCCTGACACAAATGTGTTCACAGAATGGTATTAGGATATTGTGAGTGTCTGGAACTGGTTTAAAGATGGGAACAGTAGGGACATCACTGGTCCACTGATCCCTCTACCCAAACCACCCCTCTTCAGCCCCTCTGCTGCAACACCCTGTTACAGGAAAGCCATCTCAGTCCCTGCACCCCTCTGGGCTTAGGCTTCCCCACCTGTCATCTGAAAGGTCAGAGACCAGTGAAGGGCCCCTTGTGCTTGCAAACTCCAGGAGGAAATTTCAGGACTCTTTCCAAAGAGCTCCCAGTTCTGTTGGTCCTTCAGGGAGGTTGCTGGCTGTTGGAATGGTGTCCTGAACTTCCCAGTCAGGGTCAAGGTACGCCCAGGGAGGCAGGGTTGGGGCAGGAGGTGGGGACAGGGCAAGATTCACTTGCGTCCATAGCCTTGCAGCTGTCACCTGGGCCTGACACAGGTGACTCTCAGGGTGGAGCAAGCAGGTTCTTGCCCTATTTCCTTGTCCACAGAGGAAATGACAGCAGGCAGGCAAGCCATCAGTCATATAAACGAAAAGTCAGCATGAAAGAGATGGGGGGGGGTGGAGCAGGTGGAAGAGGCCTTAGTAGATGAAACCTTGGACCTTCTCTGGAGGATCTGATTGACTTCGCTCACAGCTTCTCTGAAGTCAACTTGTAAACATACACGCATGGGTGTGCATACACTCAAACATGCATACTGTGGGAGGTCTGGGGGCTACCCTTAAAATGAGCTCAGAGGCCAGCCCCACCCTCCCTGCGAATAGACTTTATTTAGTTGCACTGAAGATTGGCTAAGAGGTTAGGCCTGGTCAACAATAGATGTTCAATAAACGTCTAATGAACTCGAGCTGGCAGAGCCTGGGTGTCAGGCCCAGTTAGGCCCTGTGCACTCCTGACCTTGTATGAAACTAATCATTGCTTTCCAAGGTTTAGTTTCCTGTGATAGAAAGACAGGCAGCTGCCTAATTCTATAGGCTTAGGAGTTCATAGCCTGGAGTAGGGCGGTTCTGAAGTTTCCCCATCAATGTCCTGGCCATGTCCTGGCCTGTGTGGAACTGGACTGGAAGAGGATTTGGGAAAGACTAGTGGGCAAGAGGAGTCGGACTTGCCCATACTGGAGCACAAGGAAGGCAATCAAGAAGAGTGACCATATGGATTCATATGTACACATATGCGAGGGGAGGGGCGGGTGGCATGCATAAGCACCAACTGGAAAACAGACTTAAGGACAGAGGGACCCCTTAAACCCTGTCCCTGCAGGTGTGGAGGGATGGTTCAAAGGTCCTCATTGTTCCAAATCTGCCCTGAAGTCTCCAAGACAAGCCTCCATAGCTTTTGAAGCCCTCTACCAGTCCTTGTCCCTCTGAAGCCTCAATTTCCCCACTGGTTCTGACAAGGGTTTGTGCTTGGAGATCTTGGAGGACCATATCTGTTCTGACAGCTTAGGGTTCTGAAATGCTATAAAAAATAAATAATAAATAAATAAATAAATAAATAAATAAATAAATAAAGGCGTATACGCTTCTCATCCCTCAGCCTCCTACCCTGGAGACCTGGGAAGGTACTCCCTGTCCCCAGCCGGCTGTCTAGGGCTGAGGCTAGGCAGAGCAGAGTCTCTGTGCCGTCTGTCCTCAACAGCCTGCCATGGCCGAAACCTTGAAGTGGTTACAATTACAGCCCAGCTAACAGGATTAGGGGAGCGTTGAAATCTAAGAAATCTAATTAGCTCAGACACCCCAGCCTCCCCCAGCACAATCCTGTAGTAACCCTGGCAGCTGGGCCTGATGGGAGGGGCAGGCCCCAAGCCCTTGGGGCCACACTCATTACCTGTACAGGTGTGCCAGGCCAGGCCAGCTAGGCTTCCTAGGGAGGTACCAGTTAGGCTACCCAGCTACCTGCTACGCTCAATCCCACTAGCCTCAGCCTTGTCAAAGGGTGGCACTCAACTGGGCTCCAAACGACCAGGTACAAGAGTGCTGGCCACTAGGCAACAGAACTTAGGGGCCCCATAGGGCAGCCACCTTACATAGACTGGGGACTGACTCAGCCAGGAGGGGTAGTCTGAGTCACCTTCAGTATCTATAGAAACCATAGCAGCCTAGGGACAGTCTTGCTTCCTGCTCTGGGGCCATGCTGGGCTGAAGCCGGTGCACACAAACGCCCGGCCAGCACAGCATCTGAGGCTCTACCTAAATGACAAACGGCACTGGGCCAGAAAAAAAATGAGGCACAGCTGCTGGGGGCGTAGACCGTGTGCTGCCAGATGCAGGGAGGCCCACCTGCAACCCTTCCTGAGAACAACTGCTGCTTAACCCCGTCCCATCACCTCACCCCTATTCCTGGAGTTGAATCCTGGCTTAGCCACAGCCTCTTGACCTCTCTGAGCCTTGGTTTTCTTCTCTGTTAAATGGAAGTAATTCCATAAAGTAGCTAACTGACACTGTTGCTACTGGGGTCAAATAAATTTGGAGAATGCTTCTAGATCAACCAAGTACCATGCAAAGGCAGGGCCGTGATCACTCCCATCCCCATGTGCTTGGCAGGCAGCCAATGGCTGGTGGGCAGTTATTTCTTTGGGCTGGTCTTCCTGTCCTTGCTGGACAAAAACTGAGAGTATCTTGCACACTTGCAGGTTTCAGGGTCACTGTCTTCACTCCGTGGACTTTCACTAAGTTCATCAGTCCTGGGTCCCTAATCTGACCCCACCCTCATCATGAAACCCCTTCTAGGTCATGCCCAGTACAAGGAAAGTGTTAAGAGGCCAGCCTAGCACCCAAAGGCCAATGACAGGGATCCCCCTGAATAGACCGTTCCCCACTCCTAACAGGCTATTGTCAGTAGGGCTAGCAACAGCCATTGTAAGATTAAGCCCCACTACAAGTATCAGGACTTAAAACTCCACCATCTTTAAGGAAAAATGAGTCTGTGGTTGGGAGGGGCCTCAGCATCTCAAGCCCAAAGTCAGGATCAGGTGTGGCTCCCCAGAAGGTATTCAACTCAGCATGCAACTCAGGGTCATCGATCAGGGAGGTAAATGTAGATAGCAATTTCTAGGAAACGTTTCCGGCACCCCCCTACCCTCAATCTAGCCCCTCTGAGGTTTATCCACCCTGCATTAGGGCCTGCCTAGCCTGCAGGGGACCTGGTGTCCGCATCTGCCTCATTCTCCCAGCAACCATGTGGGATGAGTTCTGTGCTTTAACTCATTTTTCAGAACAGGAGACTGAGGCTCAGTCAACTTCTAGGCAGAGAATAGCCAGCAGGCTAGTCTCCGGACACCTTTTCATCTCCCCTTCTCTAGAGTGTGTGGTAGGATTGCTGTGTGATTCTTCCCTCCACTCCAGAGGGAGGGCCTAACCTCAGTCTCAAGGCTGGAGCTCTGAGCCCAGGTTTTAAGCATTCAGGCAGGCTGCCACCACCCCAGCCTCAGGGGCTCTTCAGGACAAAGATCCCTCCAGAGAGTGCCCGGGCAGAGGCCACGGTATCCTGCTGAGAGGATCCAGCAGTCACCAGGAGAAACTGCAGCCCTAGGGTCAGGGTCAGGGGTAATTAGGGCAGCAGCCTTTGTTGTCTACACAAAACCTAAGGAACCTCATAAAGATGCAGCAGGGGCAGGAGCCTGGCAAAGACCCATGGGAGCAGTTATGAATGGAAACGTATGGGACCTAGTCACAACCTGGCAGGCCCTACTTCCTGATTTCCTGCTGGCATGCCCACAGATGCTTCCCAAAATTAACTTGTTGGTGCCCAGATTCCTTACAGCAACATTTTACTCTGAGACCTCTGGTCAAAGACACTCAATGGACCAGGCCCAGAGCAGAGACATCTGAGTTCAAACTTCCACACAGGCCTTCTTGCACAGACTCCTGGGATACACACTGGCCTCAGTGTCTTCCTTATCCACCCCCATCAGTCAAGGAAAAATGAAGTGTGTGTTTTCTGAACTGGTTCCTTTTTGTGACTTTCTGGAATAAGTCAACCTGTGGACACACCTGTACTATGGTTGGGTCATCTCAATGGGGGTCAGGGATGGAGTTGTGGAATTGTGGCTACGAAAGCATTTCTCTCTTACACACACACACACACACACACCACAACACAACACAACACAACACACAGCAAAGAGGGAGGGAGAATGGGGGAGGAACTGCAGTTTCAGAGCCAAACCCCAGCTTCTGGGCCTTTCTTCATTTGCCCCGGGTCCTCCCCTCCTCCTTTCCTTAGGAGGAAAAAGGACATTTTGTCCCCACAAAGAAGCCAGCAGCCCATTTCTGCATAGACAAGGGTATTTATTCAAAGTTTTTCATAAGTCCAGTCCCCTCTCTGTGAGCAGCACTCTGAAAATCGCACAACCCCAGTCCGAGCCAGAGAAAACTCCATAGCTCCTCCTCCAGCCACAGCCACCAAGCTCCCAAGTCTCAACTTCTGATTCATATGTGAAAACTGCATCTCAGAACGGTGTGACTCGGGACCAGGAGATGCTCTGTCTTTTCGGGAAAAACAAAAGTCGACCAAAATCATAAAACTCAAGAGAAAAACACCAGCTCCCTCCAAACGCTCTCCTGGCCCCAAAGCCACACGCGCTCCTAGGCAGACAGGGCTCTTTCAATGTGCCTTTTGTTTGATGCTGGTGTTTCGACATCCTCAACTTGAAGAGGGAAAGGTCAGCACAAAGCTCCCCGGTATTCACAAACCCTCTCGCCTCCGCACAGGGGCCAAGGAGCTGAAAGCAAGGGGCTAGGAATTCCCCCTGCTTTGGACCCCCTCAAAAAGCAGCCGGGGTAAGAAAGGCCATAGACTTGCTCCCTCATCTAAACTTCCCGAATTGCTCACAGGCAACTTTTCCATTCCCGCCACCATGCAAACACAGGGAGGCAGGCTGGAATTCACCAGCAGCCGGATTCTCCAGCCCCAGTTACCATCCCTTTATCTGTACCTTCAAAAAAACAATAATAAGCAAACCCAGGCACCTCTGGGAACAGCCTCTGGCCTCCTGCCCTGCCCTGTGTAACCAGCCTGTCCTCACACCCACGAGGGAGGGAGGAGGAGACTGCATTAGTTAACCCTCTGGTCTACCAGGCCTACTTCCCAGGTTGTAGCAGAGACAAACTGTTGCTCAAGAAAACCCTTCCGAAAACGCTTGGCACCAGGAGGCCGCTCCAGCCCCTGACTCCATGCAGCGGCCAAGCCAGGGGTTTCCATAGGCGCTGCCCCCGACCGCCCTTCTAAATCTCTGAGGTTGAGCCATGCCTGGGACTGTTCACCCAGGGGGCTTCGAATGTCCCTGGCAGCGCAGAGGGGGTAATGGCTGGCCGAGCAGTGCCCTCACCCCGCCAGCTCTGCCTCCAGCTTCTTGGAGATCTGAGAGAGAACATTTGTTTGGGCTGCCAAGTTAAATCTTCCTCCCTCATGTCAGGGCATTGGAAAAGCAGTCAGGGGAGAGGGGAAGGGGGAGAGCGGGGAGGAGGGGGGGGGGAAGGAGCCGCGGGAGGGAGGGAAGGAGGGAGAGAAGGAGAGAGGGAGGGAGAGAGGGAGGCAGGGAGGGAGCCAGAGAGCTATCCAGGCGGGCAGGCTCAAGCCCCAGTTACTCGGGCACTGCCGGCCCAGGAAGCCGCAGCTCCGGGGGGAGATGTGGCCCGGGCTCGCGGCATCAAGGCAGGGATCTGGCCGCCAGGCTCCATGGGTCGGGTGCGGGGATGCCAGGCACCTTGTCCCCGGGATCATAGAGAGGCCCTCGCCCAGCTCTCGGCTGGAGGCACGAGGTGGAACTGGAAGGCAAAGGAGGGAAAAGTTTGCGGCAGGTAGAGGGGTAGGGCAGGGTGGTCCCGCCGAGCGGCTGTCCCCCGAGGAGGGTGGGGGGCCGAGCCGGCAGTCCCGGCGCGCTCCCGTCCGCTCGCCCTCCCGCCTGGGTTGTTTACATTCCTGGAGTGTCTTTTAAACCCGGGGCTGTGGCCGACTCCCGGCCTTCTCCGGCGGCTCCGGGGCAGTCTCCCGTGAAAACCCGCTGGCGCACAATGGCCGGGAGAGGCGGCCGCCCCTCGCCCGCGCCCCCACCGCTCCCGGGCGGGGAGCCTGCCCTCCGCCCGGCGCCCTCTCCCAGCCCGGCCGGCTTCCTGGACAGATGTCTCCGGCCAGGGGGCGACGCGCGCCCGCAGCCCGCGCCCCAGACAGCGAGGCAGCGCTCCCCACTGTTTTCTCTCCAGCCCAGACGCCAGGAATGTGAAACAAGCTTTCAAAGCCTCCCTCTACCATCCCGACCCTAGCTTCAGCCCCGGCCGGGCCCCTCAACCTCCGCCCCGGCCGGCCTCCCACTCCTCGGGGGCCACCGCCGCCGGAGATAGAGAGGAAGAAAGAACACGGGGAAATTACTTTCGCATTTGCAACGCGCGCGCGCACACACACAGGCACATCTCCCCTCTGGGCTCGCTTCACCTCCAGGCTGGGGCAGCCCCGGCCAGGCGTTGGCCTGAAAGCCCCATTCCGCTTGCAAAGCCCTAACTAGCAGCCAACACACTCATTTCGGGGTACCCTCCTCCAGCTGCGCGGCGTGTTTCCCCGGGCCATTCTGCCCTCAAAACAACTTAACCGCGCCCCCACCTCCCATTTGCAAAAGTGTATATTCTCCGTTGAAATTCGGGTGCACAACTTAACACCACCACCCTTGGGCACCCTGAAATCCGGCGCCTTCCGGGCGCACAACTTCGTATCTTCCCAAATGAGGCGAGGGGAGACCCAAGGCAGTCCTTCCCGGGTCCTTCCCTCCCGCCTCCGAATCAGTGTCCGGCCCGGCTCCCGGGTGTTCCGAGCGAAGGCTGGAGGCGCGCCGGTAGGAGGCGGGCACCGCTCCGCGCGCACACTACCGCACTGGCGCCCCGCACACCCGAGGATCCTCCGCCCCCGCGCTCAGCTCCAGCCGCACGGCGCAGCCGGGCGCTAGCTGGTCGCCAGGGCCTCG
Organism: Nannospalax galili; assembly: GCF_000622305.1. Taxonomy (NCBI): domain Eukaryota; kingdom Metazoa; phylum Chordata; class Mammalia; order Rodentia; family Spalacidae; genus Nannospalax; species Nannospalax galili. Next base: position 2,533,086 of record NW_008352659.1, on the reverse strand, counting down.
GCCCCGGAGCCGCTGAGGGTAGCGCACTGAGCCCGCGCCGCCGGTCCCTCGCGCCCAGTCCCAGCTGACCCTTTAAAGGGAAAGCCCCAGAGCAGCACCCCGACCATCTGCGGCCAGCGGGTGAAAGACTCGGTGCTAACGGGCGCCTGGCTCAGTCCCCAAACTTACCGGGCACTGCGAGCACCGCCGCCACCGCTGGAGGACGCGTCGCCGCCGCCGCCACCGGGTAGGGCCGGCTGGAGCCGGGAGGAGCGCAGCGAGGGCGCCGAGATCCGCTCGGCTCCGACTCCGGCTCCTGCTCCGCGCCGGCCCGGGCTGGGGTCAACGCGCTGCGCCGGCGCTGCTCGCTCGCTCCGCCGGCCGCTCGTTGCTCGCCCCGCCGGCCGCTCGCTCTCCCGGGCGCCTGCCGCCGCCGCTCGCTTTTTTAATGTCCACAGACAGTGAAAAGGAACTCGGCGTTAGGGGGTGAGTAAGTGAATCAACTCGCCCGGAGCCGAGCAAGTTGAAGTGTCAGATTACATTGGCTATTCTATTTCCAAAGGGCCCCGCGCCGCTGGCCACCCGCAAAAGCCGGCACAGAGTTTCGGAGGGAGCGGAGCGCCACTGCCGCCTGCACTGCTCCGCCTGCCTTGGCTCGCTCTCTACGCTCTTTCTTTCCCTTTCCTTTCTGCCTCGCCTCGATCATTCCTTTCCCTCTTTTCCTCTCTTTATTCCCCAGCTCCCTGGTTTTAGCGCTCTTCCAGATTTTCTCTTCCCGACAGTGATGGGCTCCGCGTCACACACACCCCCAAGCTGCTGGTTCACTCTCCTCCCTCTTCCTCTCCCCTCCCTTCACTGCTCCTTTCCGCCCCCACCTCCCCCCTTTTATCCCATAAGTTTGGAGACCAGAGAATGCTGAGCCTAGGGAGGACAGCATTGGTAAGACCAAAATCACCGGCCCGCAGGCGTTTCCACTCCTGCATCTCCCCTCTGCCAGTGCACTGGGGCCACGGGCGCTGTCAAGGTATCCGAATTGGGGATGATAACAAGAGATACCCAAAGCCTACCCTAGAGACTTTGGGGATTGTTCCTAGAGCCCTAAGTAAGACCTGCGAGGTCGGGGGACCACCACCGTCACCACCTAGGGTGACGTCAGGAGAGGTTGAAGTGCGCCTCCCTCCAAGGCTGAGTGGGAGCGAGGGGTGCATAGCGCTCCGCATGTACCCTACACCCCTAGAAGTCCAGAGATGCCATCATGCCCCAACGCCTGGGAGCGCCCGGGGCGCTGCGCACGGACACAGGGGAGACCTGGAGAGCCCTGACCAGCTCCCTGCCTAGGACTGGGCACTGCCCCTGTGATGGGCAGAGGGCACTCACGAAGCACAATTAGGTGCGCCCACTCGCGGGGTTTCCCCCCCGCAGACCCAGCTCCGAGAGCATCCAAGTGCGCACTCCCTTTGGCTAACGTCCATTGCCACTCACACAGAAACTCCTACACAAACGGCATACACGTTTGCGCCCACTCTAAGCACGGCACGCACGCTGCGCCCCCCCCAACACGCTTGCACACACTCACACTTTCCATCCCAGATACGCCCGCGCACACAGACTCATACCACTGTACACACAAACAGCCCTGTACACAACCCCATGTACCCTTAAAAAACAAAACAAGCAGCAGTCCCCTGCGCATTACAGTTCGTGTTCACGTTCACATACACACACGACCCCTTCCCACTCTTCCACATCCTTTCCTCAAAACCCCCTTCCTGATTAGAGGGACCCTAGTCCTAATCCCAGTCAGCGTCCGGGTTGGACACGCGCGCACGCTCGCGGAGCCCTCCGGGACAGGCGGGGGAGGTTTGGGCCAGAGCTCGCTTCAGAATCCAGGTGTAGCGGTGACTCCGCGCTCCGTGTTTTGAAGGCCTCCGCGGTGTCGGAGGCAAGGCGAGGAAGGGAGCTGGAATAACAAAGGCAAGTTGGGGAGAGCGCAAGGGGGCGCAGCCCTTGCCGGGCCGCGGGGGGAGCCCTGCACTGCAGGGTCGACGGAGGCTGCAGGGTCGCCAGATCGCTGAGCGGGAGGTGGGGAGGAAAGGTGGGGGGCGAGGGGCGGGCCCGCAGCGTGACGTCAGAGAACAATGACACCGCTGGGGGCGGGCTTGGGCACCGGGTAGCTGGGGCGGGGGTCTCCCCGGGGGCCTGGGTCGGGCGGAAGAAGTCCTGCGCCAGGGCCGCTTGATTGACGAGGTCCGCATGGGAGCGCAGACGTGCCAAGCAGACTCGCGGGTAGCTGACCGAGTCTCTAGGGTGCTATCAGAGTGGACCCTGGACCAACAGGGGGAGCAGGCCGAAGCGCTCCCCCACCACAGGCCCCCATTTTAAAACATCCTTCAGAGGGCTGCTCTGACCTCGGCTTGAACTCCTTCAGGGCCAGAGAGATCACTCCTTCACCACCAAAACAGAAGGCAAAATGCATCTGCCAGCTTTGAATTCATTCTCAAGGCTCTGATGGTCTGGCAGCCGTGAACTCACCTTGGAATTCCTGAAGGCACAGGCTGCCTCCTGTCCACAGGGAGGTGGGGTGGGGGTACCTGGGTGCTGGAAAACTACTTAATTTTCCCGGGGCAGATTCTGCCTCCTGCTGCCATGGGGTGCAAGGGAACGTGCTCCTTTCCAGTCTCAGTCCAGGAGGAACCTGTCACCAGGAATGGGCTGTTAGCACCCTGCTCCCCCACCCACCCATAGGTGGCAGCTGAACGTCCCTGGGGAGGATGGGCAGCATGAAATCATGTCCAGACCTCTAGGGACATCAGGAAGGCCTAATCCCAGCACATTCCTGTGGAAAGGAGCCACCCTTCCCCCCAGTTTTGGGTGGCCCAGGTTGGAGAGGTGGGCAGCCTGAGGAATCCTTGAAGGCCTGACTTGGAAGGTGAGAATTCAGCTTGCTGAATGGGGCCACAGCTTCCTGTCCTCAGCCACTCACACCTGGAAGGCCACCTCCACCCCCAGCTCCAAAGCCCCTGCCAAAGTTTCTGAGTGTTTGAGAGCTGGGATGCAAAAATCCAGCCCCAGCCAACACCTGGGCCAGTTCCTGTTGACTTGACCACCCAGGTCAGGGCTCACAGCCCTCTCAACCTTCTCTTGAAACCCCTCTGCTAGTAACCAGAGCTAGCCACCTCCAAAAGTGGAAGATAAGGTGACCTTAGGGGTAAATGCTCATGTTCAAATGCTCCTGCCCAGAAGGCCCCACCCCCTTTTTATTTGTTACTATTTTTTAACTATATGTGTATGAGTGTTTTGCCTACATGTATGTAAGTACACCACATGCGTGCAATGCCACACAAAGACCAGAAGAGGGTGTCAGAACCACTGAAAGTGGAGTTACAAATGATTGTTAGCCAACATGTGGGTGCTGGGAATCGAACCCAGGTTCTCTAGAAGAACAGCAAGTGTTCTTAACTGCTGAGTCATCTCTCTAGCACCCCAGATCTTTTTTATTATTTTTATTTTATGTGTATGAGTGTATCGCTTGCATGTAGGTAGGTGCACTCATCTTGTGCAGTGCCCGAGGAGGTCAGAAGGGGGCATCAGATCCCCTGGAACGGGAGTTACAGAGAGTTTAGCTATTGAACCCAGGTCCTCTGCAAGAGCAGCCAGTACTCTTAACCACTAAGCCACCTCTCCAGCCCTCACCTCCTCTTTTAAAAAAATATTATATTGTACTCACGTATGGGAGGGGGTGTTGTGTGTGGAGGTCTAGGATAACTTGTAGGAATTTGTTCTCTCCTTCCAATAATTTGGATCCTGGAGACTGAACTCAGATCATCAGGCTTGGTGGCAAGCATCTTAATCCAAAGAGCCATCTTTCTGGCCCTCTATTCCCCCTTTCTAACCAGTATTTGTATCCAGAAACAGGGAAATGGCTACAGAGGGCAGAGGAATCTAGCAAGACAGAGCCTCAGTCATACAGAGCCTGCGCTGTTTCCAGCCTTCCCAGCCCACCAGACGTGGTACAAGTCTGAGAAATCCTGCCTTGGGCTCTTGGGAGGTAGGGGCGTAGACCCCAAGCATTGAGACTCCCAGGTCCTAGCTGTCTTTGCTCCTTTGCCCAAGGAGGTAACTGAGGATGTTGGCTCTCTCTGGGGTCTTGGAAGAAGTTGGGACTTACTTGGTCCCTACCTGTGTTCAGGAAGAGAACATCTTGAGTATTAATGCATTACCTGCAGTTAAGGGCATTACTATCCCCTCCAAAGGAAAGTGGACTGTAAATGGTGTCCTCTTGGGTCAGGGTGTGAGCTCAGGCACAGTTTCTTGTTGGCTGACAACCCCAGCTCCAGTCTTATCTAGAAACCAGAGACTGTGTGGCCTTAGGCAGATTGCTTTCTCATAAGTTCTCATAGCAGTAATCAGACCTTGCTGAGGCTCATGCCCTGAGTTCCCAGTCTCAGCCTCAGCAGAGACAGACCTAGGTTTGAAGTATAGAGGTAGAAGGTGCACCCTGCCCAGTCATTGCAGACTCATGTGTCCCTTGGCTCAAGAGGCAGCTTCTGTGTCCACCAGAGTGTGGATTGTGCAATGCAGGCTCAGCTCCCCAGCCACCTTTCCAGCAGACTGAAGCACTTCTAGTTTTTCCTGACCTATTGGAGTCATCAAGAAGAGAGTCCCTGCTTAGACCTGGCCTTGTGCCTGGGTTCCAGGAAGCAGGAAGTCCAAGGGCCGGGGCAAGGCAGTAGTGGGAGACTCGAGCACCTTGGGGCTGCAGGGGATTCATGTATGCAGAGTGCAGTAAGTATGAACTCTAGACCAGGTGGCTGGCAGTGTGCTGAGGTGGAGACAGGCATGCCAGGGCAGTTCTGACCTCTCCACTCCTGGAGCCAGAATGTATGCAAATTAATTAGTGCTACAGGCACAGAAGGAAAATCCAACTCAGTGCTCCCTAGGAGCTGGGCACCTTGGGGTGTCCTCTCTTTCCATGTCTCCAGCCAGGTATCTCCAGTCTGAGGGAAAAGCACAGAGGTTCGTTGGTTACTGGGAGGTGGGCAGCAGGGTGGGGTTCCAGGTCTGGCTGCACCCTGTCAGGGAGAATGGGGTCCTGTGCTCATCTGATCGCCAGGTACAGTATAGATGAGGTAACCTTCCAGGTGCTTTGGGGAAGACTCAACCACTTGCCAGGAAGTGATCTCTGTTCTGAGCCTCCCTGGCCAGTGACCAATAGGACTGCATTTAATCTTCACCTATAGGTGGACTAGGAAGCTTTGGGCCCCACCCAGCTCTGAACCTGTGCTTCTTGGAGATAGATGGTTATATCACAGAGGGCCTGTGCCTTTTAGCAGGCTGAGCCTCCCCTGCTATGCCTCTCCCTCAATTCCTGTATTCCAGTTGGATTTCCCTCCCTTCTCTGAGCCCCAGTAAACTGATGTACCTGGAGGAAGATGCCTAGGACTGTGACCAGCTAGGACCTAACATCTTTTTATTGCTTTATGTTTTTGGAGGGGGGAGATTTGAGACATGGTCTTCCTATGTAGCCCAGGCCAGCCTCAGACTCAATCTGTAGCCCAGGCTACATCAGCCTTCTGCATCAGCTTCCTAAATGCTGGGATTACAGGTGTGAGCCACCAAACCCAGCCTAGGACCTGTTACCCAGTCACATCTTATGCACAAGTTGTCTCGCATCCTCTGCGTCTCACAATAGCACTTCTATGAGTGACTAAGCTGAGCTACAGAGGGAGGAGGTAGCGTTGCATGTGCCACATGACTGGGAAGTACAGAGCCAGCATGAGAGCTGGGTGGTCTCCTGCAGCACCCTCTCCCCAGCACCAGAGGTCCACCAGAGCACAGGCTGGGGCTGGCGTATGAACAGCTGGGAGGCTAGAGCACAGCCCAGAGTAAAGAACAGTGTGCTTCCTGCCCCACATTTGCCCTCAGAAGTTTTCAGACGTGGCATTCTCTTCCAAAATACAGGCCTCTCATGCCCTCTTGCCTGCCTGTCCTGTCTTATACTGGATGTTCCCAGGAGTACCATCATCACATACGTACTCCTTCTTGACCACCTTTACACAGGCTCCTCCTGCCTCAGGAGTTTTTTCTTATGCTACCTATCACCAGACAAGCTGTCTACCTCATCTGCATCCCTGTATGCTGCCAGCCCTGCCTCCCAAGCAGTGGACCATAGCGACTACCTGTTAAGTTCCTGCTGTGGGCCAGCCTCTGAGTAGCTTATGCCCTTGAACTCTGATCTTCACCTGAGCTGAGACTTCATTCTAATTACTCTGTTTTACAGATAAGGAAACCAAGGACTGAGGAAGTTCAGTTGCCACTGCAAGACTTCATAGTTGGAAGCTTATTGGCACCCAGCCCCCTCTACCCTAGGAGAAGAATGGTTCACTGCTCCATCCTGTCACCCAGTGAGCTGATAGGCAATGAAGTACAGGTTGGGTCCACATGTGCAGATCAGGCTCCCAGGAGGACTTCCCGTATCAGATGCCACTCTAATAGTTTGGGGAAAGAAGAGCACTAACTAGTATTGAACGGGGGCAAGCTATAGAGAAACTATAGGAAAATGGATCAGAGTGGGACATGGACCTGCTGAAGGTCACACGGTAAGGGTAGGAGAGCATCGAGGCTTCCAGAGTGACAGGGCCTTCCTGCACCTTGCAGCCTGCCTTGGGACCCCTGCAACTGGACTCTTTTTTTAAAAGTCACACAATCCCAGATGCCTTGATGGTACTGAGGTATTCAGTGAGTGGCTCTGGTCCTTCTCCCCTCCTTAATTAAAATGAAAGAAGAAAGAGAGAGTGAGAGAGAGAAATTCAGGCATTGTTCCCTACTGCAGCTGGTGCCAACCAGAATCCTGTCACAGAGGATAGAGCAGGAGCCGGCTGCTCATGGGTCTAGCTTCTGACACAGGGCCTTTCTATGTTGCTTCCCACTGGGGGTTCTAGCTGACACCCTCCACTTGCTGATATTTTGCAAATATCAGGTACAATTTGGGAGGGCCAGATGAGCAGAGCCACCCCCATGCTTTCCTTCCTCATTCACCTGGAGACCCCAGTCTATAAGAGGCAAACTGGACCCCTTCCTGGCAGGCGAGAACTTCGTATGCCTGTGAGGGGCATTGCATAAGTTTCTTGTCCATGATGTCACTTGGAACACTTGTTTCATTCTGGAGCAAGCGCAAGACATTTCTCTATCTACCCATCTCTGCAGGGGTGGAGGACAGGAGGCACATCAAACAGCTCTACAGAGATAAAGTTACCCATTTACCCTTTGGTCTTCAAAAGGGCTTCCCCAGGCTCCCTGGCCATCTCCTTGCTCGCCCTCATTTCCCTTTTGAGAGCTCCATCTTGTACTTTGAACCCTGGCTTCCCAGGCCATGAGCGAGTCTGATCCAGATTACCCCAGCCATCAGCCATGTGAGAACAATATTCTGGTCACTAGCCAGGGTCTACCAGGAAGCCCTGGGCTGCCCCTGCTGCCAGAGCCAACTTTTCAAGCTCATTCCCTCCCCTATGGGAACAGTGCTTTTGAGTTTGTAAAAAGCACTTTCTGCAAGTGCCACAACAGCAGCCTCAGGAGGCAGGTAGGTTGCACAACCTACTTTGTAGAGGAAGAAAATGGGGGTTCAAGAGGCTTGGTGGTTTGGCCTAGGTCATGGGGGTAGGATGGGGAAGGGTTCTGTCAAAATTTGAACTCTGATCACTTGATTTCATGTCACCAAGCAGGAATGAGGACTCAGGTAGTGATGTCTCAGAGGATAGCATTCCCAGTCCCCAGAGGCTACCAGGAGACAGGATTTCAGACATATCAATGACTCTGTCAACAAACAGTTACTGGCTACAAGCTGTGTGCCAGGCACAGAACTAGGCACTGGGGATCCAATAGGGAAGATGCAGGTATGGTCTATACTACCAAAGAGCTGATGTTCTGATGGAGAAAACATGTCAATCAAACCCTATACATAGAAAGACCCCCTATTCCCAGAGGTTCATCCCATTGGTCCCGTAGAAAGAGCCCTGGGCCCAGGAGCTGGAGACATGGGTTCTAGTCCCCTGGTGTCACCCCTCCTGGGCTGTGTGGCACTAAACAAGCTTTTCTACCTGTGT
>NW_008352659.1:2513347-2524982 GCF_000622305.1 Nannospalax galili | reverse complement strand
TTTGTCTTTTTGAGACAGGGTCTCCCTGTAGCCCCAGCTGTCCTGTCACTATGTAGACCAGGCTGGCCTTGAACTCACAGAAATCCACCTGCCTCTGCCTCCCAAATGCTAAGATTAAAGGCATGCACCACCACATCCGGCTTACCTGTGACATTTTTAAAAAATTTTTATTTATTATTTTTATTTTATGTGTGTGAGTGTTATGCCTGCATGTAGGTAAGTACACCCATGTTGTGCAATGCCCACAGAGGACATAAGAGGCTGTCAGATGCTCTGGAACTGGAGTTACGGACAGTTAACTGACATGTGGGTGCTGGGATTCAAACCCAGGTCTTCTGCAAGAACAGTGATTTTTTTTTAATTTTATTATTTTTATTTTATGTGTATGCATGTATTGCCTGCATGTAGGTAAGTGCACCCGTGTCGTGCAATGCCCGCGGAGGTCAGAAGAGGCTCTCGGATCCCCTGGGACTGGAGCTACAGACAGTTGTTAGTTGCCATGTGGGTGCTGGGATTCGAACCCGGGTCTTCTGCAAGAACAACCAGTGTTCTTAACCTCTGTGCCATCTCTCCAGCCCCTACAGTCAGTGTTCTTAATTGCTGAGCCATCTCTCCAGCCCTACCTGTGACATTTTTAAGCACAGAGTTTCTCCCATGGTTTCTAGGTCCTTGCCTGACTCCCACCTTCTGGGTCAAGTAGTTAATGATTTCTTGGCATGAGTAATTATCCTGATATGGTGTTTTCTTAAACCTAACTTTTCATGGGCACTTGGAACCAGTTAGGGGCTTCAAGGGTCATCCGACTTGAACCTACACTGAGCAAGAATACCTTAGACGCATTCCTCTCAGGAAGTAACTATCTTTACTTGTACCCTTCTGGAGACAGTATGCCTGCTCCTTCATTGGAGCAGACCTCTGCCCAGAGGTGTGCTGGTAAATGTTTAACATCTGGCTGTCCAGAGTGGGAAAAACCTGATTCATAATATCTGTTGATTTCCATAGTGTAAATACGTCTGCCATGGCCGTCCTGGAGCTACCTGCTTAGCAGCCAGCTCACACTATTGGTGAAAGTTTAACAGCCTGCCCTCCTGAGCCAGTACAAGCAGGCTGCAACACACCATTGCCTCACAAAGAGGCCTGCTCCAGCTTCACTTGCTGGAAAGTTCTTTCTGGTATTGAGCAAAATACCTCACGTGTAGCCCTTCACATCTTGAACTGCCAAGTGGAGATGGTACAGCCCCCTCCCCCTTGTACTTCTCTCTACCTCCTTTCTTCCTTCCTCTCTTCCTTTCACAAATATTTATTGGACTAAGTGACGCCATGGTGCTAAGTACTGTGCACAGACCATATCTTAGCTCCTCCCCCCCCACCCCCCCGCCTATTCTGCCTGTCCACCCCTTAGGCCCCTCTCTGACTGACACTTGCTCTCCCCAGTGTGTTGACTACCTTCCTTTCTCTTCCTGCCTTGTGCAGGCTGCCTCCCTCTCAAACCCTCCCAGAGCCTTTATCGCCCCCATTTGGCACTTATCACTTTCTACCTCGGATTACAGCTATTTGTGTACACGGCTTATCTCCCTGCCAGACAGAGAGGCAGCGCGGGCTGTTGAAAGTGTGGACTTTGGAGCCCTGTGACCTGGTCCTCCATCCTAGCCCTGCCACCAGGGATGTGAGCCCTCTGGAACTCACGCCACCTTTGGGAGCCTCAGTTTCCTTATCTGCAAAGCAGGCCTGGTGATAACTGCTTGCAAGATGGTTTTGGTCATTCAGTGGAATTAGAAATGCAACCCCCTTTTCCGGTTCCTGTCTGGACTTCCATCTTCTTCCAGATAGACATTGTGCCAGTGCCTCTTCTTAGTCTAATAGTAATAACAGCAAACATTATATAGCAATTCTAAATACAGGTCTTAGTGTAAGAATCTACATATCAGATGCATTATTCTCATAACAAGTGTGGGACTTTGAATTATACTATTATTTCCACTAATAGCTGACTGTGCTGGATGGGATATTCTACACATATAATCCCAGCATTCCAGAAGCTGAAGCAGGATGATCATTAAGAATTTGATGCTAACCTGGGTGAGACCCAGTAAGTCAGTCAATGAAAGGATAGTGTGACACACAGGTTAAATAATAAGCTCAAGGCTACACAGACAATGAATGAAAAAAACCTGAGATTTGAATACAAGACAATCTCCACCAGGGCCACAGCTGTTAAACTTGATGCTATACTATTTAGCAGTGTTACAAGTGTTCCTGGTGGCTTGTGGAACCTGGGAGGGGACGCATGATGTTCCCACCCTTTATACACCATTATCCTGAACCTTGGGGTAGGGGTGGAGTGATGCAGAGGAGCCATTGGTCTGCCCTCTGGGGACTTCCCAGAAGTAAAGTGGTTAGTACTCAAGAGAGGAACATCTCTAGGTTCTTGGACCAGGGGACCAAGGAGCCACTAATGAATGAGGCAACGGGAGGACATTCACTGAAGGTGGTGTCTGTGGTGGGCCTTGACAACTGAGAATCTGGACCAAAGTGAACAGGTGGAGGAGCGGTGGGGCCAGACATCAATGTCTGTTGGTTGTCAGGGTCACGCTTCCACACAGCCTGGTGGGTAGAGAACAAAGGCTGTGTTCCGGGACAGGGACAACTCATGGGCTTCAGAAGCCACTGCAGAGCAAAGTTGGCTGGGCTACCCAGGGTCAGGTTTACATTCTGCTTCTCTACGAGCAGCCCTGAATTCAGCTCATCGCTCTACTTTGCTGAGCCTCAGTTTGTCCTGCAGAATGAGCGAGAACAGTGGGCCTTGGAGCCAGCTGGAGGATGACGGTGGTGGCCAGTGGGAGCTGGAAACTCCTGGGCAAGAAGTGGTGGGAAGTCACTGGAGAGAGAGAAGAGGTCATAGGACCAGAGGAGCCCAGTGTGCCTGGCTCGGGGTGGTGCACCAGGTCTGCCCAATCTTCCTTACCACATACCCTGTTCTCTGTTGCCAAAGCTGCCCGAATCTGCTGGCATCTACAGAGACAGCTCCATGTTGAACCCTGTTCCTCCCACCAACTCACCATCCCTGCCCAGCCTCCCATAAGAACTGGGCCTCAGGTGTGTGACAGAACCTTAAAATGAAAAGTGACCCTTACCCCAACCCTGGCAGGCTCCCTGGGACCCTGGAGGAACTACAGAAGGAAGAAGGTGAATTAAGCCTGGCTCTCACCCTCAGGGGTCTCTATGATGCTAATCTATTCTGCCTTTGATCCGCTCTCTCCCAGCTCCTGCCCAATTTGAGCCCGAGCCTCAAGATGCACTGGCGTGGAGATTAGGGCTGCCCTGGGTGAGGCCCAGGCAGATTAGACCCAGCAGATTGGGGCTTTGTCTCTGGAGAGGGATCTGGGGATCAGAGTCCTGGTTCCTTGCCAGATTTATGCACTACACCCTCTTTTTCCAGAACTTTCTCACTTTCCCTGTCCAGGACTGATCCTCGCTTCTCTAGGTGTCTCTGGTGGTCCCAAAGAGGAACCCAGTGCACTCTGGGGACAAAGGCCAGAGGCTCTGGCCTGTATGCAGCGGAGCCAGGCCATAAATTAAGGTTTTCCAGGTTCCAATCCCACTGGATCTCCGTGAAGGATCTTTGATTAGGTTATTTATGTATTTATTTTTGAATATGTTTTTATTTTATATATGTGAGTGTGTTGCCTGCATGTATGTAAGTGCACCCATGTCCTGCAGTGCTCATGGAAGTCAAAAGAAGGCATTGGATTCCTCTGGAACTGGCATTATGGATAGTTGTTAGTCACCATGTAAGTGCTGGGAATCAAATCCTGGGCCTTCTCTCCAGTCCCTGATCAGGTTGTTTTTTAAAAATCAACATTCATAGATGGCTCCTACAGGCCAGGGGGTGCTTGGGTGCTTGAACATGGCACCTGTGATAGGTCTGCCTGCAGGGAGGCCAAGTCTCCCAAGGAACTGTGCAGTAAGTGGTGAAGTCTGACCAAACCCAGGACAGAAGCTGACCAGTATCTCTCACCATATAGGGGACACCAAGGTCCAGGTGGATGTGCGTAGCCCATGCAAAGAATGAGCTGGCTTTCTGTGCCTACCTTCCTGTCTTGTTCTAGACATGACTGGAATCTGTGCACTCAGTAGAGCTGGGATGACAGCCCAGGCTTCCATACTGCTACAGAGTGGGTACAGAACACCTTTGAGGGTGCTAGCCTCAGGGACTCAGAGATCTCTCAACCAACCCAGCCTTAAAACAGCCCCATAAACTTGGGCATATACACAATTAAAATTTTATTACATTATATTTCCTACATATAAAAGACTTTGTGAGCTATGAAAAACATCACAATGAAAGTTCCTGACCACTCTGCTTAAGAACTGTGTCATCTGGGCACTGGGGAAGATCTGCCTCTTTGGGCCCCCTACTTTCCAAAAGGAGCCACTGCTCTAAATAGAATCATTACTCCCTCTTTTTATAACAAATAATTTCAGCACATGTGTGCAGGATGCCTGGGCTAACTGCAGCTTTGAGATATTGCACTGGATTCTGCAGTATCAGAGGATGTGCCTTCTTTAAGGGAAAGGGAGAGCTTCAAGGATCAACCTGTACCCTTGTGTACTCCTTTTCTCCAGGCCACTCGGAGCCTCGTTTGGCCCCCAGCAGCAAATGCTCTGAAATAGGACACTTCTTGGTAGTCAGCAGGATCCAGGCAGCATCTGGCAGCTGGACATTCCTCAAGCAAGCTGTGCTCCTGTGTATTTGCCTAAGCAGTGCCTTCCATCTGTAAGGCCTCTTTCTTTCTCCCCATGTAGGACACCTGGCTGCTTCTTCCCAATCCAGCTCCAAAGTTTCATTCCAAGGCATTCTTCCTTGGCAGATCTACCTTCCTGTGCCCTGTCAGGGTCTTTGGGTATCCCACCTTCTCCCAGGGCAGAATACTAGTGGCCAGTACCCAGATTCCAGGTGAGTTGAGCACCGGACCCGAAGCGGACATTCCTAGAGTGACTCAGATAAATCAGTATGTAAGTGATACAGATGGAAGTCCCTGCGTGCAAAGACCTCCAAAGACACGGTCTGCTTCAAGGCTAGTGACTGGGACTGGGAAGCAAATCTCAGGAAGGCTCCTAGGGCTAGAGGTCCTGTGCTACTCACCTGCTGGGTGGATGTCTAAGTAATGGGCATGCCCACAAGTAGGTATGGTTGTCATAGAGTACACATGCATGCAGGTGTTTACACATATGTATAACATGGCCCCAAGTCCATAGGTGTGTGGGATATGCAGGGGACTTTCTTCTCTTCATGGACAGGCCTGTTTGATCTCTGGAGGACCTGGACCACAGAGGTTTTGGACAGAGCAGTATGCAGGAAGCTGGCCCTTGAGGGGATGGATTGACTATTAACATGCCATCCTGGGCTCCTTCCTACCAGTCCTAACAGCCTCCAGACCACAGCTTCTACCTCCCAGGTGGAGTCCCTGTATTCAGAAGCCTGACAGGGAACCAGCAGGTCAACAGTGGGACCGGAACTGTGAAACCAGCACCTGGGTGGCCAGTGCTTGGTTCCTACCCTGAGTGCAGGGCTCTGTCAGAACCCTACTTCTAGGAGGATGCTCAGAGCAGGAAGGTCCAGAATCCTCTCTTCTCTCTTGCTTCCTTGGGACTAAGCAATAGTTTTTCCCAGAGGCATTTCCCAAGTCCTGTAGGAAAGTGCCACAGCTGTAGGTAGTGGCAAAGACTGAAGGCAGCCTGGAGCAGATGGAGACCAGACAGAGTAGAACAGCACATCAAATGTCTAGGTCGCGCCCCTGCTGTGGTATACACACACACACACACACACACACACACACACACACACAGAGTTACACACATGTTTGCATGCCCAGAGAGGACATAAGAACTGAAGACACACAGAGTCAGAGCCTGCCCTGGTACGCCGAACCTTTTAATCTTGGTCTGTCTGTTTATTCAGGCTGTTCCCAAAGGCAGCCCTCAGCAACTGAGTACCAGTCTGTGGTGTTTGGGGGAGATGAACTTTGGCATGACCAGGGGGTCAGTTGTGGGCCATTTTGGACCTCCCTTTCAAGTGGCATGGTGACATGGACTATTATTGTGGCCATGGGGACTGGTAGACTCCTGTCTTTTCTTCCACCCATCATCTAAAGGCCACCTAGAAGGCCAGAGTGGAAGCTTTCTCCTCTGATGTAAGGTTGGCACTGTGGCTTGGCAGGCAGGATCTCTGCCTGGGAACCCTGAGAGCCTGGCAGACCCACGACTCCTCTCTTCCAGCTGTGAGACTGTGGACAGCCACCTTGACTCCCCCAAACCTAGTTTTACACCTGTCTAGACAGGATAGCCACTACTTAGTAGTACTTAAAGATGGCCAGGCCAAGGGTGAAGAAATACAATTGGGGTACTCTGAATTTTTCAGGTCCCATGCCTGGCAGAGGCCATTGGGTTCAGGTCACCAACACTACAGGATGCTGGCTGTCCTGATGGTCCCAAGAGAGCCAGATTCTAGTCTCATCGTTGCCTTAACAGCTGGAAGCCTTGAGCATGTCCTTTGCCCTCTCTGGCTGCAGCTGTCTCCATATCAAAGGAGTCACCAATCAAGGGTCACATGAGACAAGAGCAGCTGGTGGGACATCAGATGGGCCTAGCAAGTCACAAGCCAATGCCCCTTCAAGGTATGCTGGAGCACAGGACACTCAGTGCCCACAGCTTCTAGCCTCCAGTGAGGTGAGCTCTATCTACATGTTCCCAAAGAGGGAGACCGAGTAGTTTGGGGGATCCTCTTCTGAGCCCACTGGCTGCCTGTGATGGATGGGCTTCCATGGAGGGGGTGCCTAGGTCCCTTTGAAGCTTCATGTCTACTGTAAGGGCAAGGACAACCTGTTTTCAAAGCAGCTCCTCTGGCTCCCAATTACCCTTCCTCACCCATAGGTGGAATCTCCACTCAGCGAGCTAAAGAAGGACACCCATGCAGCTGGCTGCCACTCACCCATACCTGGAGGGATCGGGCTTCCTTGCCACCTCTATGCAGCCTCTGGCAACCTGAGTGGCAGAAACCAGCTCAGGTTTCTGATTTTAATGATTTCCTGAATTCATTCCATTTCCTACCTCGGGGAAAGGAGGAGAGGCGATCCTCTTGGAAATTCATATAATTGCTTTTATTTGATTTTTATTAAAATGCATTCAGGAATAATGTGATTGCCCCCGTTATTACGTTGTTCATCAATCTTGCTCTGGGAATCTGCAGTAAAAAAAAAAAAAAGGGTGCAGGAGCCTGCAGGGTACCCGCAGTGATTGGGGGCCCTTCTGCCCTGGGGGAGTTGCAACCCACCTCTGGGTTCCCCTCAACTCCTGGCTGGAGAGATGGGCCTGCTGCGTGCTCTGAGTATATTCCAGGTGTCCCCCAACCTCAGCTCTCCCTCACTTCCTACCTTCTTACCTTGGGAACAGAGTCAGAGAGGCAGGGTCTATGGCTGGGGACCTGCTGGCTTCCCTTACAGGCTTCCAGTTCCCTCTACATTTGGCCTGTTTCTTGCCACCGCCTTTTGCTTTGGGTCCTGAATGTGCAGAACCCGGCATCTCATGCAGGCCCAGTGCAGTCCTTAATCCACTTGATGTGGTTAGAAGCTGGGCAAATTGCTTTGCCTTTCGCAGCCTCAGTTTATTGATGAGCTGGTGGAAACACAGCCAAGTACAGTGGTGCACTTCTGTGATCCCTGACCTGGGGAGACTGATGCAGGAGGACCTGTCTGAGCTACATAGTAAGACCCTGTCTTAGAAAGGCAAAAGCCAGCTAACATGAACACGAAGACCATCCTTTGTGAAGTGAGAAAGTTAAGTGAATGGACAGCAGGTGCCATGGGCCTATAGCTCCCACAGGTATGCATCGATGTGCATCCAGAGACAGGGTCTTGTGGCCCTGCTTTGCCGGAGGATGGAGGGGCCGGATAAGCACTCGAGGAAAGAACTAGACTGACTGCTGTGGCCACTCTGAGACAGGTCATGCCTAGCACTGTCACTGCATCACTGTAGCCTGTCTCCTCCCCCAGTACAGCAGCACTGGCCTCTCTGTTCAATTGCTGCTTGCTTGCCACCCTTTGGGTCGGGGAGGAGGACCTGAAGTTTCTAGAAGCATGTTTACTGGGTTTCCCGGGAGCACCTCGTATCCCTGAGCTCACTACATACTTCTGACTGCTCAAGCCGTGGCTTTGTGCTCTCCTATAGCAGACAAAGTAACTGAGATGCAGAGGGTGAGTGACTTATGCGGGGAAGCCCAGCTAGGTAGCAGAGACCTGAGGACACACACTAGGATGGGCTGAGAATCCCCTGCCACCACAAAGAGATTTTGAAGGGCTGCAATTTTAACAGATGGGTGGCCCCATGAGAAACACCTGTACCTTCAGGTGGGGGTGCTACATGGATGTCCAAGGCAGTCTGGGCCCACTTAACCCTGGCTGCTTGCTCTAAGGTGGTCTGCCCCTGTTGGAGGGAGCTGCACCAGAAGTCAAGGAGTGTGGGGGTAGATACTCATATTTAGAGGCCTCTGGGGGCAGGGCTTTGCATTTCTGTGAAAAACTTGTCTTCACTTTAGAAAAATGCAACAAAAATTAAACTCACCTGTTGAGTTTTCATTTTTTTATGTGTCTATTTTGGTGCAAGTCATTTGTCAAAGGACACAGCCAAGGATTTGAGAGAGTGGATTTTGAAGTTTGACTGTGGGGTCTTTGAGGGTCCTTTGGGCTTACCATTCAGCTGAGCACATAGGGCTTTGTGTTCTCTCACACTTTGTCTATACTGTTCCTGCCCCTGAGATGCTGTTCCTGCCCATCTCTGTGCTGTTCTCTACATGCAGCCCAGATCCTTGAGATCATTCCCTCTGAAACATGGGCTCTGCCCTAGAGCCTGCATCTGTTCTTGCTCTGACACCAGGCTCCAAAACCTGCCCAGATGCCCAGCAGTCCCAGCAGAGATTTGCTACCGTCTTTCCAGTTGGGCTGTAGTCTGTCCAGGAGGGCAGGCCCTGTCTTTTCATGGAAAGGGCCAGGCAGAGGGCTGGAACAGTCCCTTAGAATTTTAGAAGAACCCAGCCCTGAGGGGAGAAAGGGAACACCAGTCATAGTGAGCCTTAGCCTGTGAGTGCCTGGGATGTGGAACCTTCAGTTCTGAGCTGAAGTTCTGGGTCAGTTTTAGCTTAAGCCACGTGCTAGGGATGACCCAGCAAGCCCAGAATGTAGAACTTCTTGATACATGGCCTATCATCTGATGATTTAAGTGACTCACATGCTCCTCTGGGGGACAGTGACTGCGGGGTGGGCATGAGCAGGTCATCTAAGGGCTGAATAGAGGGCACTGGCCACCTCTGAATCTCTGGTTGGTCCTGTGCCCAGGCTCATCTTTCCTCTCTGAGTAGCATAGGCTAAAAGCAAAGGCAAACCCATACCCCACAGATGCTAAGGTTGTCCCCTTCTGACCCCTGGAGGCCAGGCACAGAGCAGGCAGGGCAGGTAGCTTCAGAGAGCCTTGAACCTAGGCCCTGCATGTACTATAGGGCAAGTTGCACCTGGCCACCTCAGATACCCTACAGCTCAGCCACCAGAGGGACTGACTCCCTGGCATTGTACCCCAGCCTCCTTGCTGCCCCCCAGCCTCCTGCTCACATCCTGGCCTCCCTGCAGCACCCTGGCCTCCCAGCCTCCTTGCTGCAGCCTGTGGTTGCATCGTGGTTGCATCCTGCTCTCCCAGCTACACCCCGGCCTCTAAGCTGCACTCTGCCCTCTATCTTGTGTCTAGCCTCCCTGCTGCACCCCAGTCTCCCCGATGCACCCAGCCTCCTGCTTGCACCCAAGCTTCCCTGCTGCACTCCAGTCTTGCAGAGCTTGCGGCTCCCTTATCAGATCTCCGTTTGTCTCCTTGGAGGCCTCAGCCTGGCCCTGCCCCCACCTCGTGGCCCTTTCCTCTCTGAAGTGATGTTCCTTTTCCTGTCACCCCCATGTGCAGTGCACAGGAGATGTTTGCTCCTGCTTCTTTAAAACTGTTTCCTTTCGGTGGTGGGGTGGTTTTCTGACTGAGCTGCAGAGTCCTGTTGTGCACCCGTATGTTCTAGGCAGCAGGTGGGCTGTGTGGGACTTGGGGCTACTGAGGGCTGCACCCATCATGTCAGGGCTATGGATCCCATGTAAAAGCACTGTGTACTAGCCCAGGCTCCACAGTACCACTGACAGCTCACACTCCTATGGAAGCCTGTGCATTGGTCAGAGGTTGCTAGCCAGTTCCTACTGTAGGTAGGTGAGCCAGCAAGGCAGCTGACTGTCAAGCTTCTGGACCTCCAGTCTGGGTTCTACCCAGGGTACAATGCAATCTTAAATCTTGCCTTTCTACTTTCCCTTTGTTGCTCGCTGTCTCCCAACCACACAGGGGCTGCAACAGAATCAAGCAACGCAGCTCCCCAATGCTTCTATCTCAAGCTCTCTGGCTTGAGTGAATGATAGGAGCTAGAAGTTCAAGTCTACCTGCTAGGTGGCCTTGGGCAAGCCATTCAGCCTCTCTGAGTGTCAGATGGTTTAGTTAGTAAGTAAGAAATGTAGAAGGGATCCTAAGAGTGCTGGGCATGATGGCACACACGTTTAATCCCAGCACTCAGGAGGCAGAGGCAGGGGGATCTCTGTGAGTTCAAGGCCAACTTGGTCTACATAGAGAGTTCCAGGCCAGCTGGGGCTACAGGAAGACCCTGTCTCAAAAAAGAAAAAGGAAGTGACCCTAAGAGCCGGTAGACTCTGGAGGCAAAGAGGCTGCAGGTAGGGGAGATTGGCAGAGGTGATATGGGCTCTGTGGTCATGTTCTAGAAGGACCCTAGAGGCAGCAGAGCTGGAGGCTGGAAGGCTACCAAGGGGATTTCAGCTCTTCAGAAAAATTAATTAAGTGACCCACCTTCTCACTAAGAACAGGAATCATGGATGCCAGACTGTCCCACTTGCCTGTAACCTAGCTCCTGCCCACCCAGGACAGAATTCCTAAGCAAGGGGCAGGAGCTCTCCTTTCCTCCAGTCCAGGCCAGCTCCAGCATCCATGAGAACAGCTGGCAGAACAAGACTTGGGGACTGAGCATGCATGTCCCATCTATCTCTTGTTTTGAGCCCCCAGCTCCAGCCCTGTAGCCCCTCGCCTGGAGCAGGACAAAGTAGTATGTGTCTAGACTCCCTGTTTGCCTTCACATAGGGCCAGGAGAAGGATCCCAGGGACCTCAGGCAGGTTGGTGTCTAGGTGTTCTTACAGGTGAATGGGCCTCCTTGGCCTGAGTGGGGCCCTAGATGTGACCTTCCCGTGACAGAGGCTGAGGGGTGTGTGTGTGTTGGGGCGGGGAGACACAACCACCTTTAATATCCCTTGACTTCTCATCTTGGTGGGACAAGGGTGTGTGGGCTGGGATCACATTTTCCTCAGCAAGCTTCATTTTTAAAATTGTTATTCAATATTTTTTATTTTGTGTATGAATGTATTACCTGCATGTATGTAAGTGCACCTGTGTTGTGCAATGCCCTCAGATCCCCTGGATATGGATGCTGCCATGTGGGTGCTGGGATTCGAACCTGGGTCCTCTGCAGGAGCAGCTAGTGCTCTTAACCCCTGAGCCATC
>NW_008352659.1:2509542-2511615 GCF_000622305.1 Nannospalax galili | reverse complement strand
AAATAAGAATGTGATATCTCCTGCACTTATAATTTTAAAAAATATATTTTATTTATTATTTTTTATTTTATGTGTATGAATGTATTGCATGCATGTAGGTAAGTGCACCAGTGTCGTGCAGTGCCCACGGAGGACAGAAGAGGCTGTTGGATCCCCTGGAACTGGAGTTACAAACAGCTGTTACCTGCCATGTGGGTGCTGGGATTTGAACCCGAGTCTTCGGCAAGGACAGCCAGTGTTCTTAACCGCTGAGCCATCTCTCCAGCCCCTGTACTTATAAATTGTAATTTACCATTATCCTCTAGTTATACTACTGTAGACAGATGGGGAAACTGAGGCTTAGTGAATTTGTGATTGCCCAAAGATCTTTTTCTTAAAACTTCAGGATCAGGGCCACTGGCTACATTTCTTTGGGGTCTTTTTACCCTAAATGCCTAGCCAATTCCTTCCTCCTATTCTTATCATTGGGGGGGGGCAGATGGGTAACAGCCCCAGTTGGGCCAGTCCTATCCATGTTCTGAGCCCGTCCACAGTCCCCGCTGACCTGATACTCCTCACCCTGCCCATGCCAGGCTGAAGGCCCTGTGCTCCTGTGAAGCAGCTTTGCCCTCCTGGCGACCTCCCTACAGCCTCTGCTCAGCCACGAGGCCTGCCCCAGACTGACCGAGCAGCTCAATCCAAAAGGCTGCCACTGGCCCTGTTCCAACTGTACCTGCATTCCTCCTCCCCATGGGGTGTAGAGGTTAGGGTGGGAGAACAACCTCGCCCCAGTCGGAGGCTCTTGGGAAGAGTCAGTTTTGGTGTTAAGAAATCTAGGTCAACCCTAGTTCTACCAATGTTGGATGACAATGTGACCTTAGCTGATGACAGCATGGCCTTAGATAGTCTCTTGCCCTCTCTGAACCTCGGTTTCCTCACTCTGGAGTTACAGGACCCTGGGAGGCATCAGGAGGGGAAGAAGTAGACACCTCTGCTCTCCACCTATAGTCTAGGTGCCTTCAGACTGTCACTGGGTCTGCCACTATCCCCTTGCGTTTCCTCCAATGCAAACTGGGACCCTGAAGCCTGTACTTCCTGACATTTATGGAAACTCATATTTACCACATAGCTCTAGGGGTCAGCCCTGGACTAGATGCTTGGATTCCTTATCCCATATCTGAGATTTGGCTCAGAGTCAAGTATGAAATGAGATGTTTTTTTCTTGGTCATGGCTCTGATTTTTTTTCTGTGGTCTTTTAATTTTTTTTTTAACTTTTACAAAAATTTTATTGAGAATTTCATACATGCATATAAGATGTTTTGATCAAATCCATGCCTACTCCCTCCCCTCCAACATTCCCCCCTCTGAAGAGGTAACCCTATAATATTTTAAGGATTAGATACAAGCTCCCAAATACTTTTGACATTTTGACATGTTTTGCCTTTGGAACAGAGTGTGTTGCTAACAGGTCCAAGGACATTTTAACTTTTAGCCCAGAAACTGGCTACATTTCTTTGGGGTCTTTTTACCCTAACTGCCTAGCCAATTCCTACCTCCTATTCTTATCACACCATCCTCTGAAGGGGTTACCCACATTGCCAATAGGGAATAGGGATGCAGACCGCTCTGGCTTCTTCCATGCTGAACAGGGACACAGGGTGAGGCAATTGGAGTACCCCTTCAGTGGGTCTATCTAAAAGACTCCCAAATTGCATAACTCTTGTCTCTAAGGGGAGAAGAAAGTCCTTGAATCATGAATAGGAGATGTGAAGGAGAAGTAAAGGCAAGAGTAATTAGCATTACAAGTTCTAGACAGGGAACTAGAAAAAAGTCAGGACAGGGCAATTTTCAAATGTTCATATAAGAGTCCATTGGAGTTTCCTGACAAGGGCTTCCAAAAGCATCCCTCTGTTGGGTTCTTCCTCATTTTTCTTTCGTCTTCCAAATCTTGACTAGTTGGCTGGAAAGAGTGGCTGGATACTCAGGTGAGGGTCCAGTGACCCTGCTTGGCACTCCTTTAATGAATGAGCACAACCATCTTTTTTTACTATTTTTTTATTATTTATTTTTGTTTTATGTCTATAAACATTTTG
>NW_008352659.1:2508616-2508916 GCF_000622305.1 Nannospalax galili | reverse complement strand
CTAGACAGGGAACTAGAAAAAAGTCAGAACAGGGCAATTTTCAAATGCTCGAACAAGAAGAGTCCATTGGAGTTTCTTGACAAGGGCTTCAAAAGCATTCCTCTATTGGGTTCTTCCTCATTTTCCTTTTGTCTTCCAAGGATGGACTAGTTGGCTGGGAAGAGTGGCTAGAAACTCAGGTGAGTGTCCAGTGTTTGGAATACAAGCTATTAAATAAGAATGGTTAAGGAAATTTAATCATAGGTGAGATGATACTTTCTCAATACTTGTTTTGTACTACACATGTTCTAAACAATATAT
>NW_008352659.1:2506031-2508021 GCF_000622305.1 Nannospalax galili | reverse complement strand
TTTTCCTCAGCAAGCTTCATTTTTAAAATTGTTATTCAATATTTTTTATTTTGTGTATGAATGTATTACCTGCATGTATGTAAGTGCACCTGTGTTGTGCAATGCCCTCAGATCCCCTGGATATGGATGCTGCCATGTGGGTGCTGGGATTCGAACCTGGGTCCTCTGCAGGAGCAGCTAGTGCTCTTAACCCCTGAGCCATCTCTCCAGCCTATCTAAAATTATTATTACATTTATTTATTTTCTTTATTTATTGTGGGAGGGGGTGCATTCCAGAGCACAACATGGAGCCAGAGGATAACCTGCAAGAATCAGCTCTCTCCTTTCAGAATGTGGGTCCCGGGGATTGAACACAGGCTGTCAAGTTTGGCAGCAAGTGCCTCTACCCACTGTATCAGCTTGCTGACCCCTTTCAACAAGCTTCTTTAATCTCCAGGGGAAGGTGACTTGACCTTCATAGTCCACCGGGGCCATTGTACCTAGTTCTCAGACAGGCAAACCAGGGCCCAGGGTAGGAACTCAAGCTTCCTTCATAGTTTCTGGTCCACAAAAGAAGGATGCTGGTCCTTACTAGCCCCAGACCGGCTTTTGCAGCATCTGGTTCCTCCAGCGACTTCTAAATTTAACTCTCACTGGGACCTGGATCTCCTACAAGGCTGCAAGCATACACTAGAGCACAAGCCAGTTCTCCCACCTCCCAGCAATAGTGTCTCTCCAGAGCAGCAGGAGAGCTGCACAAATGTCTTGGGCACCTTGCCTTGATGTGTGTCTGTGTGTGCTTCTCCAAGACTCTTACCCTCTCTGGGCCTCTCCATCTTCTCTCATAGTGTCTGCCTTGTAGGATGACAAGAACTAAAAGATACAGTTGCTGGGGATTAGAAGCTTCTATAGGCCACCTGTTGCGTGCCTTTCTGTCTTCCTAGCAGCTCCATGCAGCAGAGAAAGTAGGATTTTAGCTATCCGCTCATCACTGACTTGCCCCCTGGGGGAGAAGGAATTTAGTGCAGAAGTCTTTTTATGGATAGGAATGTTTGTATATACATAATGAGATAACTTAAGAATGAGTTCATGTATGTTTCATGGGTACATCTTATACTCCTGGCCTGAGGGTAACTTAACACAATATTTAAAAACATTTTGTGTGTGAAACAGAGGTTGGTGGTATTTCCCACCTGTCACACTGTGTTTGTACTCAGAAAGTCTCAGACTTTGGATTTTCAGATTAGAGATGCTCTATTTGTGTGGGTTGTTTCCTGCTGACCAGCCCGCTATCTAGTGTCTTCCTTTCTTCCCTTCCTCTCTCTCCCCTCTTTTTCTCCCTCCCTCCCTCTGTCCTCTCCTTTCTGTTTCATCCTTGGCAGTATCCCACCATGTAGTCCAGGTTGGCCTCAAACTCAGCTCCTCCTCTCTTAGACTCCTGAGTGCTAGGTTAGGGGTATGTGTCAATGTACCCACCAGGCCTCCTATTTTTTTACTTTGGGACTTGGTGGCCATAGCAGAAACTGCTTCAAGCCTGATAGGAAACTCCCCTCCCCGCTGTCCCCAATCAACTTACCTGTCAGGTAAAGCATAATCTTTGAGGAGTGAGGCCCAGGGAGGGCAGAAGGTACATGACAGAAGCCAGGCCTGGGATGTGACCTGGTCTCCCAAACCTTTGGTTTAATCTTGACCTATTGAAGCAGAATGCCAGGAAATGCCAGGGGCCACACTGTCACAGACCATGGGGCCACAGTAGTGGTTAGAACAGCCTGGATAGTACAGGTCCTGCCCCTACTTCTTGGGACCCTGGGAACCTCTGCCTTCCTAAGGGGGACTGAGAGGTGAGAGAGCTTGACAGTGATGGAGGTTGGATGACCAGAACTAAGTTTCTTGAAAAGAAACATGAAAGTATGATATTTTAAGCTGCGGAGTTGCTTAGTGGTAGAGCACTTGTCTAGCATGTTCAAGGCCTAGGGTTCCTCAGCCCTGCGGAAATAAGAATGTGATATCT
>NW_008352659.1:2496447-2504684 GCF_000622305.1 Nannospalax galili | reverse complement strand
CTCCAGGAAGGTGCCTTGCCTTCCCTTTTCTGCATGGGAAGTTAGTTCTTCATTGTTGCAGTTACTGTCACAGAGCTCTTTAATCTGCCACTTGATTTGGCCTAATCTTCCATTTTCTTAGGCCTGATGTGCCTGCTTAGAATATTACTATTTCTTGCAATCAGTTTCAGTCTGATTTTTTTTTCTTTTTAGCATCTACTAATCACAAGACATCACTGAACCTTGATGGAGATACAGAGCACTTTGTATTTACAGCCTGGTGTGTTACATTGTAACAGGTGAGAAATCAAAAGATGTCTTATACCAAGAAAACCTCAAACTGGCTGTCTTTCATCAAATTCAGATTAAACCAGCTGCAAAAGTAACAGGAAGCAGTATTTCTCCCAAGCACAAGCAGAAGCTTATAACCTATCAGACTGCTCCTCTAATGGACTACAGGAAATTTTACTCTGAAATTAAATCATTAAGAATGAAATATCCAGGGCTGGAGAGATGGCTCAGCACCAGCTGTTCTTGAAGAGGGCCCAGGTAGGTTCCCAGTACTCACACAGCAGCTAGCAACCATCTGTTACTCCAGTTCCAGGGGATCTAATGCCGTCTTCTGGCCACCATGGACACTGGACACATATAGTGCACTTCCATACATGCAGAGAAAACATACATATAAAATAAAGATTAAGCCAATTTTTTAGGGTTGGAGAAATGGCTTAGTGGTTAAGAGCACTGACTGCTCTTGCAGAGGAACGGAGTTCGAATCTTAGCGCCCACATGGCGGCTAACAACCTTCTGTAAGTCCAGTTCCAGGTGATCCAACACCCTCTTTTATCTTCCCTGGGCATTGCACAACAGGGGTGCGTTTACATACATGCAGGCAATATACTCACATATGAAATAAAGCAAAAATTTTAAAGTATTATTTGTATGTGTATGAGTGTTTTTCCTGCACACGTGTGTGTGTGTGTGTGTGTGTGTGTGTGTGTGTGTGTGTGTATACCCATGTTGTGCGATGCTCACAGAAGCCAGAAGAAGGCATTGGCTCTCTTGGAACTGGAGTTCCAAATAGGTGTTAGCCACCATGTAGGTTCTGGGAACTGAACCTGAGTCCTCTACAAGAGCAGCTAGTACATCTTAACCAGATGGCTGGTGCTGGAGCCATCTCTTCAGCCTTCTCTGTGGCCTTTTGATATGAAAGTCTAGGGGCGCAATCACAGTGGCTTCCTGGAGGAGGTGGTAGCCTGCCAGAAGCTAAAAGAACAGGTGGAATTCCTGACCTGTGGGAGGTAGGAGGCAGGTCAGTGTCCTGGCTGTGGATGTACCTGCTCTATCTCAGTTCTCTGGGTCCCAGCAGTAAGCACCTGAGCACGACTTAGCAAGGCCTCAAAGTTAGCTGGGGTCTCCTGAGGTCCTGGGTCTCTTTCTGACCCCAAGCCCGCCTCACTCTGTGGATGAGCAGGTGGGTGAACCCTGTTTGTCTGCTTCACCTCTTTACATCCTCCCACACATGCAGATCCCTGGAGCTAGTCACTTGCTTGTGTTCATCTACCCCTGTGGTGTCAGCACAGTGCAAGGACACAAGTCTCCTTCCCAGGCTCCTGGCTATTGTTCTTTCCTGTAGCTGCCCCATCCTGAATTAACTCATGTGCCCCCAGAGAGCCCTGCTGTGGGGCCTGGACCTGCCCCACTGACATTGTATTTCCAGTGATTTTTTTCTACTGTGAGCCAATCTCCTGGCAGAGAGGAGATGGAATACAGTAGGTGCTCAATAAATAATTGCTGAGATGCGCTGAAAGAAAAGATTCACAAAAGGTTGCATAGCAAGTGGTCCCAGCCTCCTCCCCAGAACTGCCTCTGCTAGGTAGGAGGGTGAGGCAACCCAGGGGCCTAGAGAACAGCTTCCCTTTACCTGGAGGCGAGGGGCCAAGAGCACAGCATAACTTCACCTGAAGGTCAGAGGCACCAGAACTGTCACAGCCTCCAGGCTCGCCCCTCCCAACTTTTCAACACTCCATTGCTGTTTCTTCTCCCAATCCTTTCCTCTTCCCCCTCCCTGTCCTCCCTCTCCCCTCTTCCCACCTCCCTCCTCCCTCCTCCTCTTCCTCCCCCTCCTTCCCCTCTTCCTTCTTTTAAAGTAAACATTGAGAATTAAGTTAGAAACTGCAGCCATGTTAATTACACAGTTGGATTGTTTTTAGTGCTGAGGATGGAATCCAGGGACTCACACAAGCTAGGCAAGCACTCTACCACTGAGCTAGCTACACACTCAGCGCCAGTTCAGTGATGTTTCACAGGTGTCTAGAGAGGTATGAACAGTACATTTCCATCATCCCTCAACACTTCCTGGTGCCCCTTCCTTGTCAAACCAGTCCCTTCCTGTTACCACATGGGCAAACTTTGATTTGATTTCTATCACTGGCTTAGTTTTGTATGTTCTAGAACTTCCTATAGTGCTCAACAGTATGTACTCTTTTGTGTCCATCCATCTGTGTTGTATATTACATGAGCAGTTTGACCTTTTTGTTGTTGTTGTTATTTGTGGCATGTATGAATGTGTATACGTGTGTGTACATGTGCATGTAGAGGCCCGAGGTTGATGTCGGTGTTTTCCTCAGTGCCTCTCTACCTTATGTATTGAGACAGGGTCTCTCACTTGAATCCAGAGCTCTCTGATTCAGCTACTTTAGTTAGCCAGTTTGCTCCGAGGATCCCTGCTCCACCTGTGCCTCCCATGTGCTGAGATTGTAGGTGGCCACCATGCCCATTTGACATTTATGAGTGCTGGGGATCTGAACTCCACATCTCACACTCGCATAGCAAGTGCTTTGCCCACTGAGCCATTTTCTCAGTCCATTTTGTCCCCATTCTTTATTGTTGAGTAGTAGTCTAGTGAATGGACATATCATATTTTGTTTACCCATTTGCTAATTAATATACATGAGGGTTTTAGGATTTTATGAAGAAACACTTTGAACATCAAGGTACAAATTTCCAATTCTTAGCACCACATAAACCAGGCATGGTGGCACACCCCTGTAATCCCAGCCCTCAGGAGGTAGAGGCAGGAAGATCAGAAGTTCAAGGTCAGAGAGATGGAGAGGTGGCTCAGCGGTTAAGAGTACTTGCTATTCTTTCAGAGGACTTGGGTTCAGTTCCTAGCACCTGAAGGGTGGCTCATAACCACTTATAACTCGAGTTCCAGAGGATCTGACACCTTCTTTTGCCTCCACAGGCACTGTACACACACGCACATACCCACACACAGACATACACACACACATATACACATAAATAAAAATATAATACATCCTTTTTTAAAAAGCTTAAGATCATCTTTAGGTACATGGCAAGTTGGAGGTGAAAAAAAGAAAGAAAAGAGAGACTGGCAAATTCATTTTCAAGTGTTGACACGATTTCAGCCACCAGCTGTGACTGTGAGAATATATGAGAGTTTCATTTGCTCCAGGTCCTTGTCAACACTTGATATTAGTAGTCTTTCCTTTGAGCCACTCTGGGGAGCATGTAACAGTAACTCTTTGCTGTTGTGATTTTCAATGCAATGACTAATAATCCTGAGAATGTTGGACATTGTGTGCCTGTCTCTTCTTTGATGAAGTGTCTATTTGAATCTTTGACCCAATTTTATTGGGTTGCTGGCTTTGTTATTACTGAGTTGTAAGATTCTATATGTAATTCCTAATACAAGATCTTTTCAGATCTATGTATTGCAGATATTTTCCCACATGCTGAGGCATGCCTGGTTGCTCTTCAAATGGAAACGTTTGAAGAGCAAAGCTTCTATTGATGAGCTTTTGCCTGTATGGTTAGTGCTTCTCGTGTCTTGTTTAGGAAATCCTTGCTTACCAACAAGGTTACAAAGATTTTTCTCCTAAGTTTTCTAGATGTTTTATAATTTTACCTTTTTATGTTGAGATGTATGGCTGACTTTGAATTTGCTCTTGTGACAGTCACTTGTCTTCCGTACTACACCTGGGGCTGTTTTGATTGTTGCCTTTCCTCTTTGTTGGCTCCGCCTTTTGTCCTTTTTTATTTTTTGTGGTTTTAATTAAGCATTTTATATGATTCCATCTTCTTTCTTAGTAAATCAGCTATGCTTTTTAAAATAGTTGATCTAGAGTCTCTCTCTCTCTCTCTCTCTCTCTCTCTCTCTCTCTTTCTCTTTCTGACAGAGGGTTCTCCATATGTTGCTTATGAGATCCTGGACTCCAAGCATCTGGAACTACTGGGGCCTATGCCACTATGAAATATATATTTGTAACTATTCTAACGCCATTTTCAAATAACGTTACATCGTGTCACAGGCACTCAAAATGTCCTGTAATAACAAAGTATTTCTAGCTTTTCCCTTGTCTCTTCAGTGATGTCTTCATCTCAGCTCCCACAAACTACGTTCATTGAATACATTGTTGCTATTATTCTAAGCAAATTGTTGTCTATTGCATCAATTATGAATAATAACAAGTTTCTTTTACTGTTTCTTATTCTTTTCCTGATACTTTTTCTTTCCTTATGTAGTTCTGAGGCTTTGGCCTGATTTTCCTTCTCTTTAAAGAACTTCCTTTTGTGTTGTGTGTGTGTATGTTACATGCACATGTGTGAGCACATGCACACACTCATGTGCATGCGTGTGGAGGCCAGAGCAGGGTATCAGATGTCCCCTATCACTCTCTGCTTTATTGCCTTGAGACAAGGTCTTTCACTAAACCAGAGCTTGGCATTTTGGCAAGCCTGGCTAGCTAGTGACTTACCAGGACCCACCTGTCTTCACCCCCAATGCCGACCTTACAGGCACATGCAGCCTTGGCTGGCTTCTTATGTGAGTGATGGGGATTTGACCTCAGGTCTTCAGACCCTCTCTCCAGCCTCTGAAGAACTTCTTTTAACATATCTTGCAAAGTAGGTCTACTGTAGACAAACCCTTCAACTTTTGCTTACCTGAGAAAGTCTACTTTTTATTCATTTTTGGAAGCTCTCTTGGCAGGATCTAGAATTCTTAGTTGAGTTTTTTTTCTCTCTCTCAGTACTTTAAATATGTCATCCTACTTTCCTTTTGTGTGGTTGGTTTTGAGAAGCATGATTTCATTCTTATCCCTGTTCCCATACACAGGGTTTTCTTTTTTTTCCCCCTTCTGCCTTGTTTTTTTCTTCATCTTGCAGTTTGAATACGATAATGTTTCTTTGGAATACATTGTACTCGCTGTCTGTTAGACTTTCCTGGATCTGAGTATGTCTGACATTAATTCTGGGAAGTTCTCAGTCATTATTGTTTCAGTATTTTTTCCGCTCCTTCCTGCTTTTCCTTCCAATATTCCCATTACACAGGCAGCACAATGTTCCGGATGCTCCACTCCACTTATTTCACTCTTTTTCCTCCTTGCTTTCCGGTTAGGGAAGTTTCCATTTTCAGGTCCTTAAGCTCCAAGATTTCTTCCTCCACTTTGGCCAGTCTCTCAATGGGTCCACCAAAGTATTTTTTAAAAAATTTTACTGAATTTTTGTGTATTTCATACAGGAAATCATCTTTATACCTTTTTCCCCTTTGGCGCCCTCTCGTAGTCCCACCACTGGAGCGTTCTGTCATTTGTGTTAAGGCCTATCATGTAAAGTTAATGTCCTCAGATGTCCCTCAGTGCAAGTTCATTCACTAGGATCTAGTCAGTCAATCTAGAGTCCCTCCCTTTAAAAAGATCAGTTCTTCCTCACCCAGCAGTAATCAGCTGCCAATAATTCTTTGACTAAGATTGGCCCTGCTGTTTATTTCCACAGCTCTGTGCTGGGTTTTTGTCTGCTTAAGTTTGCACGGGTCTTGTGCGTGCCAACACCATTGCTGTAAGTTTGTATGAGAAGGGTTCCAGAAGCCCGTAGGACTATGTCCATATGGTCACACACCTTCTCCCTGGCTCTTACAGTCTTTCTGCCCCCTCTTCTGCAATGGTCCCTGAACCCTGGGTGGATGGAACTTAATATATAGGAGTCCTGTCCAAGCACCCATATTCTGAAGACTCTTATTCTCTGCATTTTTGCCATTAGTGACCTTTTGCATTCCTGGATATCAATGAGGAAGCTTCATTGATAAGAGTTGAAAGATGCATTAGTGTTCTCTTCATCCCTGTTTTATGTTCCGTGAGCCTTAGGTATAGAGGTTGCATCCTAGATGTGCCACTTAGACTTGGGCAATTCATAGTTAACTGTGTGTGATCAGTTGTGGAACTCTGTAATCTCTGTCTCTTGAAAAAGAAGCTTCTTTGATGGGTGGTGACTGGGATACTTGTCTATAAATTTAAGGATCTATATTTTGCACACAGTAAGAAATTATATCTGTTTAGGGATGTGACAGCCTTGGGGTTTTCTCTAAGATCTATGACCTCTCCAGCTATGTGTATTTGGCTATGTTTACAGTACCACACATGAGTGTCCTCCCACTGAGTGTGCTTTAAATCCAACTAGGTAGCTAACAGTCACCTGTAACTCCAGTTCCAGGGAATCTGACGCCCTCTTCTGGCTTCTGTGGGCTTTGCACAACATTTATACACTTACATAGATATAGGGAAAACACTCATACACATAAAATTTTAAAATAAAATTAAATTAAAAAAAATTTTAATGTCTTGTGAGCCAGTGAGATGGCTCAGATTATAAAGGCTCTTGCCACCAAGTCTGATGACCTGAGTTCAATCCCTGGGACCCACATGGTAGAAGGAAAGAACCAATTTCCACAAGTTGCCCTCTAACCTCCACATGTACACCACAGCATACACTAACACATGTGTGCACACATACACATACACACAAAATAAATTCAAATGTAATTTAAAACTTTGAAAAAATGTGCTGGGGCCAGGTGTGGTGGCGCATGCTTTTAATCCCAGCACTCGGGAGGCAGAGGCAGGCGGATCTCTGTAAGTTCAAGGCCATATTCCCACTGCTCATGTTGTGTGAGACCCTGTCTCAAAAAGACAATAAATAAATAAATAAATAAATAAATAAATAAATAAATAAATAAATAAAGTTCTGGATAGATGGCTCAGTCATTAAGAATACTTGCTGCTCTTGCAGAGAATCAAAGTTTGGTTCCCAGCACCCACATGGTAGATCACAAGCACATCAGCTCCAGTGGATCTGATGCCCTCTTCTGGCCACTGAGGACTCCTACATACAGATGGTGTACCTATACTCCTGTAGACTCACACACATGCACATATAAAAAAAACTTTATTTAGTTGTTTTCATTTATGTATTATATTTTATATGTATAAGTGTTTTGCCTACACGTAGGTAAGTGCACTGTGTGTGTATAATGCCTGCAGAGGCCAGAAGAGGGTATTAGATCCCTTGGAACTGGAGCTATGGATGATTGTTAGCCACCATGTGGGTCCTGCGACCTGAACTTGGGTCCTCTGTAAAACCAGCCTGTCCCTCAGAACCATCTCTCCTGCCCTTCATCAAATAAATATTTTAAAAATCTTTCTTTTAAAAAATGTCTGATAATGTTCTTTTGTTGAAAGATGGACCTGATGAAGAGAGTAAAGGAACCCAGTACTTGTTTCTGCCCAGGTTTCTGCTAAGGGGGAGTCTGCCCTGGTGAACTGACGCTCTCTTTGTATCTCCTCATCTTTCCAGCTTTGAGGGCCACAGTTTGTCCATGATTTCAATAATTCTCTAATGGGCCTAAGAAGAGTTGTTGATTTCCAGTTTGTCTAACTTACTTTCACTTTCTTTCTTTCTTTCTTTCTTTCTTTCTTTCTTTCTTTCTTTCTTTCTTTCTTTCTTTCTTTCTCTTCCTTCCTTTCTTTCTTTCTTTTTCTTGAGACAGGGTCTCCCCATAGCCCCAGCTGGCCTGGAACTTGCTATGTAGACCAGGCTGGCCTTGATTTCACAGAGATCCACCTGCATCTGCTTCCCACTTGCTGGGATTAAGGGTGTGTGCTACCATACCTGGCTTCCTCTTCATTTTCATTTTTAACTGTAAAGATGGGAATGACACCTTTCAAACACCTGTGCTAGAATGAAAACTGGATGTTTAATATTCAACTGTTCTTTCAGTTTTTTAACTTTTAAAAAAGCTTTATTGAAGAATTTCATACATACATACTTTTAAGGATTAGATACAAGCTCCCAAATACTTTTGACATTTTGACATGTTTTGCCTTTGGAACAGAGTGTGTTGCTAACAGGTCCAAGGACATTTTGACTTTTAGCCCAGAAACTGGCTACATTTCTTT
>NW_008352659.1:2476693-2496332 GCF_000622305.1 Nannospalax galili | reverse complement strand
TTTTATTTTATGTGTATGCGTGCATTGCCTGCATGTAGGTGAGTGCACCCGTGTCATGCAATGCCCATGGAGGTCAGAATACGTTGTTGGATCCCCTGGGACTGGAGTTATGGACAGTTGTTAGCTGCCATGTGGGTGCTGGGATTCGAACCCGAGTCTTCTGCAAGAACAACCAGTGTTCTTAACTGCTGAGCCGTTTCTCTAGCCCCTTTCTCTTTTTTAAATGGGGCTTTTTGCTACTCTAACATTCCCCCCTCTGAAGAGGTAACCGTAAAATCTTTTAGGGATTAGGTAAGTCTTTTTGGTCTTTTTGGGATAGGGTCTCCCCAGCTGGCCTGGAACTCACTATGTAGAACAGGCTGGCCTTGATCTCACAGAGATTCACCTACCTCTGCTTCTGGAGTGCTGGTATTAAAGGCATGTGCTACCGTGCTTGGCTTGTTCTTTCCCTTTTTTTAAAAAAAATTATTATTTTTATTTTTTCTGTATGAGTGCATTGCCTGCATGTATGTAAGTGCACCCATGACCTGCAATGCCCATGGAAGTAAGTCTTGGCACCAAGTGACGTGATTCCTTCAGATTAGTTCTTTCTTAACTATTATTTGGGTATTCTAGGAAGTCTTTTCATTTTCATGTAATGTTTTAAATCAAACTATCCATGCTCATCTACTTTCCCACTTTCTTTCTAACAGAGTCTCATGTAGTCTAGGCTGGCCTGGAACTCACTGTGTAGCCTAGGCCGTTGTTGGGCTTACCTTGACTTTCTGATCCTCCTGCTTCTGTCGTCTGAGTACTGGGATTACCATGCCAGGTTTATATGGTGCTGGGGATCAAACCCAGAGCCTCATGCATGCTAGACAAGCACTTGACCCCCCAGCCCTATCTTGCCAATTTCTGTTTTTTAAAATGTTTGCTAGGATTTTTTCATTGCTTTGCAGTTTTCCTGTACTATATCCATCTGATGTTGGTGGCAGGGTAATGCTGACCTCGTGATCAAATTGGGAAATCTCTGGCCCAAGGGTTAAGAGAGTTTGTGATTGATTGAGATTATTTATTATTTGACAGTTTGCTAAAATTAGCTCTGCAGCTATGTGATCACGGAGTCTCCTTGTGGAAAGGTTTTATGGATTCACTTTCTATAAGAAAGGTAAAGTTACAGTCTTTCTTATGTCAAGGTTTTCTTCCTTTTGTGTCCTTGAGGAATGTGTGTATTTTACTTCAGGTGTCAAAGCAACTATCTTAAAGATGTTCACGATATTCTGTAGAATCTGGAGAGAAGCCCCCTTTGATTCCTGATATTGGTAATTTGTGTTTATTCCTTTTGTCTTGTGTCAATCCCACTAGGAGGTCATTGACTTTTTTTCCTCCTGATCTTTTCAAAGGATAAGCTAACAGTTTCACTGAGTGTCTTTGGTGTGTGTCCACATCCTAACTTATTGGCTCTATTCTTTATCATGTCCCCTTCTACTGACTTTGTTTTTTTAATATTTTTTAATTAATTTTTAAAAATTTTATGTGAATGAGTGTATTGCCTGCAACCCTGACTTTGTTTTTAATTTGGCTTTCTTTGATTCAGGTGTTCTTCGGTGAATCAATGGTGCTGAGCATCGCTAAGTCCACTCCCAAGTTCAATGATTTGACAGGATTCAGCATATATCACCTTCACTGCCGAGACTTACTACAGCAAAAGATCCAAAGCAAAATTACAAAGGGAAAGGGCACATGGAGTGAAATTGGAAAACACACACACATACACAGACACAGACACACACACAGACACAGACACACACACACACACACACACACACACACACACACACCCCAAATAAACCACACACAGCTCCTGAGAGTCTGCTCAGGGTAGAGCCACACTGCATGACTTATAGCATCCTAGCTGTGCACTGACAACACATGTGAAAAGCTGTCCACCACGGAGGTTCACTGGAGACTCCACACTGGAGAGTTTCACTGGGATTTTAGCGTCAAGGTACCTTCTGCATGGCATACAAGACTCCAGACTCTCAGAAGGAAGGACGTGCTCTGCACAAACCATATCCCTTACAAGAGCGATTTAGGAATGAGAGAGAGAGAGAGAGAGAGAGAGAGAGAGAGAAGAGAGAGAGAGAGAGAGGAGAGAGAGAAACATCGTTGAAATCCCAAGATGCCAGATGCCAGCTGACTTTCTGTGACTGTCAGTCTTACGCTTGCTGTGTTGATTCTTTTCTGCCCAGTGTTTTCATTTTGTCTAATATTAGTATTTAAAGTCTGGCAAGAATGACTCAGCAGGTAAAAGGGCTTGCCACCAAGCCAGATGACCTGAGGTCAATTCCTAGGACCCACATGGAGAAAGGAGAGAACTGAGAGTCCTGTGGTTGTCCTTTGATCTCCACATGTGCTGTCTGGTATGCATACACACTAATAAATAAATAAATAAATAAATGTAAAAATTTGTTTTTTGTTTCTTTGTTTTGAGATAGGGTCTCCTTGTAGCCCCAGCTGGCCTGGAATTCACTATATAGACCAGGCTGGCTTTGCTCTCACAGAGATCTGCCGGCCTCTGCCTCCTGAGTGCTGGGATTAAAGGTGTGGACGACCACACATAGCTTGTAAAAAGCTTTTTTAAAAAGTTACAGAGCTTTACATCTCCCACCGGCCATTCTTTTACCTGCATCTCACAAATACTGCCATATGATGTTTGCGTTCAGTTCTTTTTCTAAAAATATTTTATTTGGCTGGGTGTGGTGATGTACACTTTAATTCCAGCACTTGGGAGACAGAGGCAGGTGGATCTCTGTGAGCCTGCTCTACACAGCGAGTAGGGAGACCTTATCTCAAAAAGACAAAAAAATTATTTTTATTTTTTGTGTATGTGTGTATTGCCTGCATGTAGGTGAGTGCACCCGTGTCATGCAATGCCCGTGGAGGACAGAAGAGGCTGTCGGATCCCCTGGAACTGGAGTTACGGACAGTTGTTAGTTGCTGTGTGGGTGCTGGGATTCGAACCCCGGTCTTCTGCAAGAACAACCAGTGTTCTTAACCTCTGAGCCATCTCTCTAGTCCCCTTTATTTTTATGTTTTATGTGTATGAGTGTATTACCTGCATGTGTGTAAGTGTACCTGTGTTGTGCAGTGCCTTCAGAGGTCACAAGGAGGTGTCAGATCCTTGGAACTGGAGTTACAAACAGTTGTTAGATGCCATGTGGAT
This sequence comes from Nannospalax galili, assembly GCF_000622305.1. Taxonomy (NCBI): domain Eukaryota; kingdom Metazoa; phylum Chordata; class Mammalia; order Rodentia; family Spalacidae; genus Nannospalax; species Nannospalax galili. The sequence continues at coordinate 2,493,127 of NW_008352659.1, read as the reverse complement.
GCTGGGAATCAAACCCGGGTCCTCTGCAAGAGCAGTCAGTGCTCTTAACCACTGAGCCATCTCTCCAGCCCCTTAGCTCAAAAATATTTTCTAATATCCTTCATGAATTTCGCTTCTCTATCTTCAATTTCATAGATTTTTTTTGTCCTGCTATTATTATCTGCTGTTAATTTCTCCCTATGAAGCTGGGCATGGTGGTACATGTCTGAAATTCCAGGTCTTGGGAGGCTGAGACAGGTCTCAGCTACACTGTAAGGTGAAGCCTTATCTAAAAAAAAAAAAAAATGAAATCTCCCAAATAAATGAGTATATCTCCTCACAAAATAGTAACAATAATTTGTTCCTGTGAAATTCCATTTTATGTATTTTTCGGGTATAGAACTTTTGTTTCTTTGTAGTGTATGGTTATCTTCATGTTTTCCTATGAATATTTTTATTATAACCACTTAAATGCATTTGTTTTATAATTCCTCTAGATCTGTTTTATCATATTATACTCCTGCCGGTTTCATGTTTCTTCACTCTGCCTCCATGCTTGTCTGGTAATTTTATTGTGGGTGCTGGACATTGTGCTAATATAGTACTAAGTGGTTGGGTTTTGCTTTGACAGGTGGTTGGTTTATGTGTGGATTAGGTTGCTCCTTTTAAGGCTAATTCTTTGGCTTTGTTAAGCTGACCAATGAACCCTCTCTGCCCTCAAGCATAGGAACTTGAGGCCCCCTAGTGCTGTGTGAGCTTGTGTAACTGTCCAGCTCTAGCAGTTATCATCTCTGAGAACTGGTTTCTGTCTGGCTTCATTTAGTCTCAGCTTAGGCAGGTGTGCAGAGCTTGCCTTGAAGTTCATGAAGACCCCTCTGCAGTGTTCTGGAGCTCTTTCTCAGCCTGCCTCCCTTCTTTCTGGCTTGTCCCACCCAAGCAACTCCCTCAGGCTCCCTGTCTTCAGATCTCTGTTTCATCAGCTCCAGACTGGTGGGTTCCATGTAAATCTCTTTTGTTAGACAAGTGCGATAACTGTAGATTTACCTTACTGGCTTTTCTTTTCTCAGGAACTATTGACTTGGGCTTCCATGTGAGGTGTTTCTGTGCTGGTTCATGTTCTTAATGGTTTTAGGGCTAGTCTGATCATCATTGACTCTGGCATGGCAAGAAGGGGTACCACTGGTCTTCTGTTTTTCATTTCCAGTCCATGTATGTCATGAGTAGTGGTTCAGTAGGAAGAGGTGTGGACAAGGGAGAAGGTTTCGGGGTTGGGGGTGGAGTTAGTATTATGTGTTCAGTCACATTCCAGGATGGTAAACTGATGTACGGTGGGGTAGGGGTTAGAGACCAGCCAGGGCAGATAGGTAGGGATGAACTTACAAAGGATCTTGGATCATGTTGTGTGTCTTCCCAGAGGTCTTGTAGAGACCATGGCAACTATTATCACAACTCTAATGACAACACGTAACTGGTTAATTTCACATAGCAGGTACTATTCTAAGTTCTGTTAACAAACTATCTCATTTATTCTTCCACCCTACAACGTTACTAGCAATTACTCTTTGGAGGCATATTACATAATTGTCTCATTTAATTCTTGCAATGCCATGATGTGTTAGAGACTATAATTTTGTCTATTTTACTGATCAGGAAACTGAGGTTTAGAGAAGACAAATGGTATAGTCACACAGAGGATAGGTAGCCATTTCTTTTCTTCCCAAACACTCTGTCAGCATTATTATAGGAAGGTTACCTGCTGACTCTGGTTATACTTAGCACACTGGTCACAGTGCCTGGGGGTCTGGCATTGCCTGTCAGTCAAGTGAGATCTAGGATGGCTTATGTGTAGTGCTTCATGTCCAAAGGTGGCCTATAACCCCTCATCCTGCAGTATGGGCTAGCTTTAGCACCTGGCTCCCACTGGACCATCGAATGGATAGCATCAAAAGGGATACTGGGTGATTTCTGAGACTTTTCTTCCTTTAAAAAAGTTGTGTGTGTGCTGTGTATGTGCACATCAGAGGCCCTAAGAGAACGTCAGGGGTCCTGTTCCATCACTTTTCACCTTACTCATTTGAGACAGGTTCTCTCACTATACCTGGAGCTAGGCTGGTCCAGTATCCCTCACCCCAACACTGGTGTTAGAGGCATGTGTGTGGCTCTAGCAGCTTTTTATGTGGGAGGAGGAACAGGTAAGGGGAAGTGGGGGGTGTGGAGATAGAGATTTGAACTCAGATCTTCATGTTTGTACAGAAATGTGCTTAGCTGCTGAACTGTCTCCTCTGAGTCCCTCTGAGGCTGGCTTTCAATGAGGCAACTCAGGTCCCACCTGACTCTCTTGAGGTGCAAGCTTTGGGAGCCTGGGTCTGCTTTTCATCTCTTCTAGGTTGCTTCTTGAATGTGACAGAAACAGAACCCACTAGCAAGCAGTCCCCGCATCTGGCTTCTTTCCCTTAGCATATTGCCGGTGCAATTCCCCATGCTTTTGTGTGTTTAAGTAGCATGGTCCTTTTCAGAGCTAGGCAATCCTATCAATCTGTTATGTGTCTGTTCAGACACATGATGAGCCAGTAGATGGGTGCTGGATGACTGAGTGGGTGACTGATGAGCGAAGGCAGAGACTCCTTTATAAATGGTCAGAACCAGGCTTTGATGGGGATTTGGAAGGGGCGAGGTGATGGCGTTTATCATTCATTAATTCTGAGTATTCCCACTCTGCGCCCACTGTGGCGCTGGGTTGGAACAGACAGTTCTTGTTCACTCATCCAGAGCTGACTGTTCCTGTGAGGGACAAACAGCCGTCTAAGCAGTTAGCATACAGGCAGATAAGTAAGTGCCAACAGGAAGAGCAGAGCAGGGTGTGGGTGGGCCATGAGTGGCAGGTGAGGGTACAGTGGGGCAGCCATCAGGACAGCCTCTCAGCAAGGAGTGCAGGCTCAGATAGGCTTCCTAGGGAAGCCAAGGCCTGCCAACTGATGGTGTCTGTTGGCCCCTGGAGGAGGGAAAGGTGTCTCTGCAGAAGGAACAGTGTGAAGGCTGGTGGGTGGGGCACTCAGCTGGCTGAGGAGCAGTGAGTGTGGGGAGCAGTCAGGTGAGAGGTTGGAGAAGCTGACCTGGGACAGGTGTGGGGGCCCGCAAGTCAATTGAGTGTGGCTTTTATTAGGAAGACAACTAGGATCATTGGAGGCGTTTGAGCTACAAAACATACGATTAAGGTCTGCTCAGTGGAGAAGGTATTGAATGTGTGAGTAGTCAGCGGGGGTGTCCAAACATTGATTGAGAGGAGACAATGACAATTAGATAACCAAGGCCAGTTGAGAGGTTGCCATGCCAAGACCTGGGACTGATTTTTTTCCATGTAAATGTGTGTGTGTGTGCACGTGCGTGTGTGTGTGCGTGCGTGTGTGTGTGTGTGTGTGTGTGTGTGTGTGTGTGTAGACCAGAGGACAACCTTCGGCATCATCCTTAGGAAAGCTGTCTACTTCCTTTGAGACAGGGTCTCTCATTGGCCTGGAGCTCATCAATTAAACTAGGTTGGCTGGTCAGTGAGCCCCGGGGATCCTCCTGTTCCCTCCTCCCTGGCAAGGAGATTACAAACAAATGCCATTGTGCCTGGCATTTTTACCTGGGTTCTGGGGATGGAACTCAGGTCCTTGTGCTTTCAAGGCAAGTGCTTTATCCACTGAATCAACTCCCAGTCCCTGTGAGTGAGCTGACTCGGGAGGAACAGAGTGATTGAAGACTGGGTAGTAGATTAGAGACATGCTATAGAATAGATGGCAGTTCCCATTGGGAGGAGGAACAGGTAAGGAGAAATGGGTGTGTGTGTGTGGAGATAATGAACAAAGTTGTGGTGTGTGGGGGGGGTCACATATTTATAAGCTCTTCAGAAGAAAAACCCAGGAGACAGCTGGGCATTTGGGTCTGGGGAGGAAATCAGGCTAGGCCTGCAGACCTGGAGGACACTGGAACACAGAAGGAAAGGACTCTACTCTTGGCTGGGAATGAGGGATGGACTCAGATGATGGAAGCTGTTAAACAGCAAGGTTTCAAGAGGAATAAGAACAAACAAGTAAGACAAAGGACAGTGACAGGAAGCACATGGCAAGGACCGAGAGGGCTGTGTTCTGGCGTGGAAGAGAGTGCCATAGAGAGAGGAAAGAATGGGTATCACGAGGCATGCTGCCTAGAGGCCAAGGGAGATCAGCTGCAGGCCTTGCTGCTTCCCTCTGGGAATGGTGGGAGTGTGGGAGTGATCAGGCACTTTGCTTTGTATTTTGGTTGCCAGTGGAGGCAGTAGGTTCTACAGGAGCTGGTGAGAGATGTGGGGACCAGCATGGCTAAAGATGAGGGGAATGATGCTTTGGGCTCCCTGTGTACAGCAGTGGAGAGGGAATTCTGCTTATCTCCCCATGGATTCACCCCCCACAAATTTAGGACACAGGCCAACAACTGTGAGTTACAATTCCACTCTTGGATTGTCTTGCTCATCTGGCTACTGGCTCCAGTTCTATGCAGGCATCTGTGGCCTGGACCAGAGCATCAAGACAGCCACTCAGGTGGCTGGCAGCAGGTACTGCTGAACTGCCAACCCAGAGGTCCTGGTTTTCCTCCTCATGGCCCAACCTTGGTTGGGCTTCTCTCAGCCCAACAGCTGAGTTCCTGGAAGGATTCTTTCAGATGCTAGGAAACAGAAGCTGCAGGTATCTTAAGACCCAATCTTGGAAATTTTCAGTATCACACCCAAAGTATTCTAAAGTCAGAGCAAGCTGAAGGCCAGCTCCAATCAAGCAACGCAAGAACAGAGTCTGTCTCATCTCTTGCCAACTATTTGAGAGATCTTTAGAGTAATGCAGGACAGAATGAGCTGACGAGGGTAAGAGATGGGTTCGTTAAGGCAACAGGAGGGTTTAGGGCACAGGGTGCAGGACACAGGGCACAAGATGCAGGTCACAGGGCACATGGGTGAGGCTTGACTTTAGGTAGAGAGGGTATGGAACAGGATTGCAGAAGGGAGGCATCAGTTCATATTTATAAAGAAGATCTGAGCAAGTCAACCAGCCACAAGGTTCCCAGTGGCATACATCACTTTGAACTTGCCCCTGCCTTTGCAGGACAGGTGGTGGAGAGAGTGGCTAATAATGATGCATTTTACTGAGGCTAGTATGTGGCTTCCTATTGGCTCTGTGAGGGCTGTCTGTTGTGATGCGTAATTTATAGGTGAAGCAATGGAAGTTTAGCCTCTCTGTTGCTCTTTCTCTATCTCTCTGTCTCTGCCTCTCTCCTCTGAGAAATATTGTGACATTTTTATATCCCCCTCTCTCTCTCTCTCTCTCTCTCTCTCTCTCTCTCTCTCTCTCTCTCTCTCCTGTGTAAATACCTATGCTAACTGTCTACACATAAACGATGCTCTCTGTATTCTGCCTGAGGGCCAGGAAGATGTCCTCATGAAACTTCATAGTAGATGAAAATTTTATCGTACCTAGGAAAAGGGGTCAGGATATGGGGAACATGCTTGGCCTCGATAGCCTGAGGGTCCTGATCTAGGACAGAGATTCCCTCGGAACCAGGGGACAGGGACTAAGGAGTGATGACTGGCTGAAAAACACCATGAGCTGGTGGCCACCATTGCCACCATTGCTACCACCTCGCCATGCACTTGTGATAGGAATAAAAAAATTATGCCATGTGGCTACTTCTTAACTAGCTGCTTTCAAGACTTAAGACTGAGATTATAAAAGGCAGGCATTTACAAATTATTAGCCCAGAACTTATAAGCACATATACTTTGGTAGCACTTTAAATTAATTTATTGTCATTCATTGCAGCTGTCTGTGATGTAAACCTTCAGCTATAAATTTGTACCATTATCTGACACACCATTAACTAAGGTGCTGCCTGAGCCAGAGCATATCATAAAACATTCCGATACAATTTCTGTAGGGATGGATTCTCCCTTCCTTCCCTCTGCTCTCACCTCTCCTCTCTTCCCTTCTCCTTTCTCTTCTAAAACAATCAATATGAAGAAAAAGCAGGTGCTTGCCAGTTATACTGGTAGAAGAATAATTGAGGGCTGAGGAGAGGAGGCCCAGTGGGTAATAGTCCAAGTTCAGATCCCCAGCACCTATGTCAGGCATGGTGCTGTATATCTGCAATCCCAGTGCTGGGAGGAAGAGACAGGAGTCCAGGGCTCATTGACCATCCAGTTCAGCCACATGATGAACTCCAGGTTCAGCCACAAACCCTCCTATCTAAACAAATAAGATGGAGAATATAGAGGAAGGTGGTTGGTGTTGACTTCTGGCTTCCATATGCACATAGAAGAGCACGTGCCTGCACACACACACACCATACACACACACTATACACACATATACACATATACACACACAGGTACTGTGCCTGCACACACACACACCATACACACACACACCATACACACATACACACATATACACACACACAGTTACTGTGCCTGCACACACACACACACACCATACACACATACACCATATACACACCATACACACAAACACATGTACACCATACATACATACACCATACAGACATACGCACATACACACACACAGGTACTGTGCCTGCACACACACACACCATACACACACACACCATACACATACACACATATACACACATAGGTACTGTGCCTGCACACACACACCATACACATATACACCATACACACATTCATATACACAGACACAGGTACTGTGCCTGCACACACACACACCATACACACATACACCATATATACACCATACACACAAACACATGTACACCATACATACACCATACAGACATACGCACATACACACACAGGTACTGTGCCTGCACACACACACACCATACACACACACACACCATACACATACACACATATACACACATAGGTACTGTGCCTGCACACACACACCATACACATATACACCATACACACATTCATATACACAGACACAGGTACTGTGTCTGCACACACACACCATACACACATACACCATACACACACACAGATACTGTGCCTGCACACATATACACCATACACACACACACCATACACACATACACACATATATACACACACAGGTACTGTGCCTGCACACACACACACCATACACACACACACCATACACACATACACAAATATATACACACACAGGTACTGTGCCTGCACACACACACACCATACACACACACACCATACACACATACACAAATATATACACACACAGGTACTGTGCCTGCACACACACACACCATACACACACACACCATACACACATACACAAATATATACACACACAGGTACTGTGCCTGCACACACACACACCATACACACACACACCATACACACATACACAAATATATACACACACAGGTACTGTGCCTGCACACACACACACCATACACACACACACCATACACACATACACAAATATATACACACACAGGTACTGTGCCTGCACACACACACACCATACACACATACACCATACATGCATACACACACACACACACACCAAGGTGCTTGTGCCTGTACACACATACATCATACACATAGGTGTATTTGTCTGCACACATCATACACACATGGAAACACAGGTGCATGTGCCCACACATATACCACACACAGGTGCATGTGCCCACACATACATATAACATATACATACACAGGTATGTGTGCCTATACACACATACACCACACAAACACAGAGGTGTGTGTGCCTGCACACACACAATACACACACACAGAATAACTGAGAGCAAAACCCACTGTGCCCTGTGACCCTCTACAGAATCCCATCCCACTGCACAGAGAGGACATCAGTAGGCCAGAGAGGGCATTGCTCATCTGAGGTCACACAGCCAGCTGAAACCAGGATGTTCAACATACTCCAGTGCCTGGATGGAAGTGGACTGCAGCTATGCTCCTGAGAACTGTGGCCTGACCCAAGAGTCCCCTAGAGTTAGAGGGAGGCTCAGGGCAGGGATGGAGTTTCCTTGAGAGTTTCTGCAGGGGCAATCACAAGGAATTCTGAGGATTCCAGGAAAAGGGAAGAAAAGATGGGTGAGGGGCTCATTCCGTGATTGCTGCCTTCAAACATTAGGCAGAGAGGGGATGCTTTGGGGAGGGAACGGACTATACTAGTTACTTTTCTGTTATGGTGATAAAACAGTATGAGCAAGGCAACTTATAGAAGGAAAAGTTTATTGGGTTTAGGGTTTCAAAGGGATAAGAGCCCATCATGGAGGGGAGGCAGGCTTGGTAGCTGGAGCAGGAAGCTGAGAGCTCACATTTCCAACAGCAAACATGAAACAGCAGAGAGAGAGAGAAACTCCAAATGGGGCAAGGCTATGGACACTCAAAGCCCACCCCCAGTGACCTGCTTCATCCAGCAAGACCATATCTCTTAAGCCTCCCCAAACAGCGACACCAACTGGTGACAAAGTGTTCAAATGCTTGAGAGCCTATGGGGGACGTTCCTCATTCAAACCACAGGGACCAACGAGACAGAGCCAGTAACACCGTAAAGTAGACTCAGAGGGGAGAGTTTTGGGTCCTGTGAGGAGGGATTTGGTAGCACTGGAGGAACCTAGCTGGAGGGCTTTGGGAGACAAGAAACGGTGTATTAGTTCCCATTAGTTGCTGTAACAAGTGACCACCAAAGTAAGGCTCAAAACAATGTGAGTTCACTGTCTCCTACTTATGGAAGTCACAGCTCCAAAATGGGCCTTACCAGGTTAAAATTCTTCTAGGGGCTCCAGGAGAGCATCTAATTATTTGCCTTTTATGGCTTCCCAGGCCATCTGCATTCCTTTTATTTTTAAAGCCAGAGAGGGTCAGACTGAGTCCCTCCTACAATGTCACCTTTCTGGTTCTCTCTGGCCTGCCTCTCTCTTCCACTTCATCTACTGTGATGACCTTGGGATCAGTGGTAATCTGGGACACTGCACATCTCAAGGTCAGCTGATTAGAAGCCTTATATTCTCCTTTCCATGTGTCTATCCTTGGGCAGTCATTATTATGTCTACCGTAAATGAGGAGAACGCTCGCCCTCTGAGGCCTGCACACTTAGAGAATTTCTCTAGTCTAGAACCAGAGGACATTTTGTGGCTACCCTTAACCAAGAGGATGAACAAAGGAGAAGAAACAGAAAAAAGAAGAGGAAGAGGAAAATGAGGATTTAGGAGCAGAAAAGATGCAGAGGAAAGCGAGGCAGACGTAGAAGAGGCAGGAGATGGAGGGGAGGGTGGAAAGTTGAGTTGTGCCAGAGGCATATGGCCTTTTTTTTGGTGAGGGAGACCTGAACTCACATCCCAGCCTTGCTGCAGGCCAGCTGAGTGACCTTCAGCCAGCTGGTAGCTCTGTTTCTCCACTGGAAAATGAACTGCACTGGCTCTGGGGCCCTGGCTTTGATAGTTCTCTATTACCAGTTGGGAGTGGGGTTGCAGGGAATGCCATGCTGGGGTTAGGTCAGGATGGTAGGAAGATTCCAGAGTGCTGCCTGGCAGGTGGGGGTAAAAACAGCCTCCTGTCTCAGAGGCCAACTAGTCATTGCAACTCTGTAAGGAGTGGAACATGACTGTGGAATATATATAATCCTGCAGACACCAGAGGGTGAGTTCTAGGAACCATGGATGCTAGCCTCTGTCCTGACCTGCAGAGGGCAGTGACTGAGCCACCCCCCACCCCCCACTCTGGCTCAGCCTCCTGTCTCCTCCCTGGGAACCCCAACCATTCAGGGTCTGGCTCTAGAAGAAGACTTTGGAAAGCTGGGTGTCCTGTACTGATGACCCTGGTGAATTTCTCGTACCCTCAGGGGCAGGTGTCTTTGTCTCAAATCTCATCTGCCTGACGGTCTTGTTCTTTCACATCTTCTAGATGAGAAACTTAGAGAGGATTGTATCAGGACTTGCTTACAGATGGTGTGACATCACTCCAACAGTTCAGCTATGTAGAAAATAAGTAAAGGGGCTTTCCCAGCACTTCTGCTCCTAGACACACCCTGTGCATTCATTCTCCTATACCCCTCCCCTGCAGACACCTGCTAGGGTCCCAGGCCCCAGAAAGCTGTATGCCCGTCTGCACTCACTCATGACCTTTCCTAGACCAGGCCTTTGGGATTGATGTTGGTGGGGCCTTGATCTTCCTGTGGAGGTGAGGTCTTGATCCACCTGTGGAGATGAGGCCTTGATCCACCTGTGGAGATGAGGCCTTGTTCTACCTGTGGAAGTGAGCCTTGATCCACCTGTGGAAGTAAGCCTTGATCTAGTTGTGAAGATGAGGCCTTGATCCACCTGTGGAGATGAGGCCTTGGATCTAGTTGTGGAAGGGAGCCCTGCTCCAGCTGTGGATGTGAACCTTGATCCAGCTGTGGAGGTAAGGCCTGTTCCAGCTGTCTAAGTCAAGCTTGCTCCAGCTGTGGAGGTGGTCCAGCTGTGGAAGTGAACCCTGTCCCAGCTATGGACACAAGCCCTGCTCCAGCTGTGTAGGTGAGCCCCGCTTCAGCTCCTGCCCTCCTGGGGCTATGACATCTTCCTTGTACATATTATTGTGGAGGGAACCTTGGCATCAGAAGGAGGATGGTGAAGGATTGGGGCAGGGGCACCTGTGACGTGTGGCCTCAGCACTCAGCCCCAGAGCCCAGGGCTTCCCCTCGGTGCTGGTACTCCCGTCTCCTTTTATCTGCAGCCAGACCTTGAAAAGTCAAGAATCAGTCCTATTAATCAATAATCTGCTGCCTGAGCTAAGAGCGGGGCTGCCTGGCCAGATAAAGCCCTGGGGGAGGGGAATAGCATCCAGATTCTGGAGGGAGGCTTGCCCCCTCCTCTGGAGAGGGCACCCTGTCATCCCTGTGCACTGCCAACGTGCACATGTGTCACTCTCCTTTACACAGTCCCTCCTACCTGCACCTTCTGTGCACACAAACCACGGCCACATCTGGATGCCTCTAGTAGCGCATCTCGGCACAGGGCCACACACTTGTGGAGGCAAGCCCCGCCCACTCACCTGTGCACCCCGTTCCACACTTTAACAGTAATGCAATCCTCTGTACACATTAGCACCATGCTGGCCCAGTCTGAGAGCAGGCATCCCCCTCGATCCTTGTGTGGGGCATGGTGCAGAGGATGAACTCATGAGGTCTGAAGGGCAGATGGATGACTATCTGGAGCTGTTTGTCTTGGTCTGAGTATTTTGGCCATGAAGTCAGGTGACCTAGAGTCCAGTCACAGTTCTAAATTCACTTACCATACCTATGGGGCCCTGGACAAATTCCTTTCCAGATTTGGACCTCAGTTTCCTTATTCCTGAGACAAGAAAGCTGCCAAATCTGGGCTGTCCTCAGGGCCTAGTCCGTGACTGTCAGGATCATGCTTTGTGGATGAGGTCAGAGTAGAGCGATCTGTTTGCTGCAGTCATTTCTGTTGACTGTTGACTGAGAAGAACCTGGAAGCCCAGCCCTGGTGCCTTTGGCAGGAAGCCCTCTCTCATCCTGGTGATGCTGGGCATTTGATACCCCCTATTACTTTCCAAAGTCAGTTGAGCCCTTCTGGAGTCCAACACCTCCCCCATGTTGGGTAGTAGCTAGCTACCCAAGAGGCCCTGCGGTGCTCTCAAGCCATGCCCAGCCTGGCCATGGCCACCTCTTCTGTTTACACCCAGGCTCTTCCTCCAGGGCTCTGGGGACCAGGGGTACAAGGTGGGGTTCTGCTGCATCTGCTTTGCCTCTGTACAGCTTCTCATAACAAGTAGAAGGGTGGACAGTGCAAGGGAGAACACCACGTGCAGGGGCCCAGGAGAATCCAAGAAGCCTCGTCATGAACAGTTTGGCAGGAGCTATGTCACTAAGTTTCTGGGAGGGGAGTGGTGGGAGTGTGTATGTGGTGGGAAAGTATGTGTAAGTGTGGGGGTCAGTAGTGTGGGTGTTGGGGGCCAGATGGAGGCAGAAGAGCTGGAGGGCTTGTGTGTGTGTATGTGTGTGTGTGTGTGTGTGTGTGTGTTGTAAAGGTCTGTGTAAATAGGCATACAGCCTGGGTATCTTGTGAATGTGTACAGTGTGTTTGTGTTAGAGTGGCAACACAATGTGTGTGCAAAGGGATGGGTGTGTCTGTGGTCCTGTGGTAGGATGGAGGTGCTTCTGTGGTGCCTAAGGAGAAGAACACAAAGGCTGTGTGTGTCCCTCTGTGTGTCTAGTGTGTGTGGTGTATCCATTTTGCACATGTATGGAGTGTGTATGACTGTACTGCATGTAGTAGGCCTGTCTGTCTGCAGGATTTGGGGGTGTGGTATGTGTATTGTGTGAGGTGTGCATGTTGTGGAAGCGTTCTCTGTAGGTTGGGGTATGTGGTGTGTATGTATCCTGCGGGGTATGTGTAATGGGCACATTGAAGATGAGAGTGTATGTGGTATGTGTATACCATGGGCAGATCATCTTCAGGTCAGAGTGTGTGGTATGACTAAATTGCACAGGGTGTGTGTCTGTGTGGTCACATCACCTGCCAGTGAGAGTTTGTGTGGTTTGCACTGTGTGGAGTGTGTATATGGGCAGGCTGTCTATGAGCAGGGGTATGTGGAGTATGGATAGCTGGTGTGCATGTTCTGGGCAGGTTGTTGTCTGTGTATAAATATGTGCTCACATGTCTGTGGTGTGTATTGTGTGGGATGTGTATGTTGTGGGCAGGCTGTCTGTGGGTGGGAGTGTGTGGTGTGTACATCTTGTGGGGTGTGTGTCTGTAGTGGGCAGGCTGCTTCTGTGGTGTGGGCTTCTTTGTGGGTGTGAGTGTGAGCTCAGTGCGGTGCCTTGAGCTTGTGGGCGAGAGGGGAGGTAGGAGCAGGCGGGCAGGCGGCTGCTGGCCAGGGTCTCCCCCTCCTCATGCATGGTGGCTGGGCTTGACAGCCGGGCGGAGAAGAAAACTAGACGTCAGGGAAATCAGTCAGAGACAAATCGATTCCCTTTAGAGGTGAGAAAAAGCAGATGCTGCGGCTGCTGGTGGCCTGTTAGGCTCCAAGCCACATCCCTCCCAGCCCTCCCCCACTCTGTTAGCTGCCAACGTCCCGCCTTTGTTAGGGGCCCTGCTGTGGGCCTGCTGCCTGGCTGCCCTGCCTGCTTTTCTGTGGCAGGGCACCTGCCTGTAGAGAGCCATGCTGGTGCAGGGTGTGTGTACATCTGCACATGTGTGTATGTGTGCATACATGTGTGGCACTGAAAAGGCACAGACATTTTTGTGGACCTCAGTGCTGCCTGTGAAACCAGAGGCAAGTGGCCACTGACTTGCTTGAGGACACCCAGGGAACTGGAGGAGGCTGGACCTGGGACACTGCAGGAGGAGCTGTTCTTTGGGAGGGGCAGCCAGCATGGCTTCCACATGTACATAGGCCCCAGCAGCAGGGCTCCATCCTAAGGCCTGGGGAGAGCATCTGTCCCTAAACCTGCTGCCTGCCAAGTGGCCCTGAGTGGTCAGGCTCACATGGTAGCCCAGGCTCAGCATTATGGCCTCACTTGCTAGTGGGGTGTCAGGTGTCCCTGCATGCTTGCTTCAGCTGACCGGATAGCCACTACTGCAGTGGGGTCAGACTCCCTACTTGGGTCTTGCTGGCCCTTCAGCTGTCAAGTCACCTGTACTCCAGGCCCTCTACTTTGCACCCCCCTTTCCACTAGATTACAACAGCCAAAACAGATGAGGAAGCCATGGCCTGGCCTGTGGCTGCCTAGGGCCAGGGTCTCTCTTGTATGTGGAGATGGCTTTCAGCACTCTCCTGTCTAGGCTCTGTATTGACCACCTGGGTCTGCCTTCAGGGATCCTGGCAACTGGTTGGGAGACACTCAGTGCCTCCCCTGGGACTGAAGTGCAGGTGGAGGCCTGTTAGAAGGGTCCTGCATCCTGCTAACCTCCTCCCTTCAAAGACTACTGGCATCTAGTCTCCTCAGCCCTGGAGGCTTCCAACCTTACCTGAAGCTGGCCCTTCTGCAGGAGGGCTCTGCCTCTGCCTGGCCCTCTGGCTTCCCTAGGAGCTGTTCCTGAGCTCTGGGACTGCCCCCACCTCTCCATATTCCACCGTGCCTGGTGGTTCTGCAAGGCCTGTGGCTCTACTTACTTTTTTTTTCTCTCAGACGGTGGGCTTTGTCTGACACTGATGTCTGCAGTTTATCATGAAACAGCTGAGAGGGAGCTGCTCGGCTGAGCGGCCGGTAGGAGAGGTGGCCACTCCTGGGGTTTGGTGTGTGCAATGCCCACACTATCAGAGGCTCCCCTCCCGCACCTCTGGACCCCATCCTGTGTTAAAGGGATGAAGAAGTCAGAGCAGACAAGGGGCACGCGCAATGCTGAGGGTAACAGCTGTGTTTTAGCTACTGGTCATCAGGGACTGGTTCATGGAAGTCTTTCCAGCCCCTACTTCTGGCCTGGATTCCCACTGTCCAGCCTAATGGGAGAGGCCAAGAATCGTTGTACAATGATTGGACCAGTTTGGGGACAAGCCCTCCTATGGGCAGATAGCACTTGGCCTAGTGCCTAGCCCATGGATGTATTCAAAGTCATGGCTGCTCAAAGAAGTGGATGTGGGTGTGGATGTTGTTGAATGTCTCCTGAGAGCGTTCAGTCTCACCCAGATCTTTTGGGAGGTGGAGTGGGTAACAACAGGAGCGTGGGCTGTGGTTCCAGTGCTGTTTCTGGCATGCCCCTGGCCTTCCTGTGTGTCCCTCAAGAAAACTGAGCTCTGGAGTGTGGCCTTGAAGATTATTTCCTGCTGTGATATTAATACTACCACCAATAATAACAGGAGCAGTTGAGGCAGCAGCAAACATCCTAATATTAGCTGCACCTGTCCAGGGCTAGGCCCTTCTGTATGAAATGAGATCAGGCCTCGTGAGCACTCCACCTTTGTCAGAATCGTGGTGGCGGTGAGGGGTCTGAGGCGCAGTGCTTGTCTCAGGGCAGAAGTGGAAGCTGTTGGGCTTTGGCTCCGAAGGTGGCAAGAGACAGAGGAACTCAGATGACCTCAGGGACTGGTGGGCCGAAGGAAGAGTCCGCTGTGAGAACCTGAGTGAATCAAACCAATGGGTTGCAGGCAGAGCTGGGAATGTGCTGAGAACTTCCTTGAGCCAGAGTGTACCCTTTTTGTTTGCAAATCCCTGTAGCTGCAGTCACAGGCCATGCAGCATATGTCTCCCACTTCATTGTTGAGTCTCTTCTACCTCTCAAACTCCGGCCTTCCCCCTTTCTCTGTGGGTGGGGCCTGGAGTTCAGCCTCTGTTCCCCACAGATGGCCTTCCTATGGTTTGACTGTCCCCTGGCTTCTTTTCAGGCGTTGCTGCTAGGCCCTCTTTTTAGCCTGTCTGCTCAATTCCTGGTATTCCTGACGTCTTTTCCTCCATCTGTCTTGGGATTAGCTGCTTGTTGACCGGGATCTAGCTCTTACTCAATTAGATGCTATAGGTGGGGCATTTCCTAGAAGCAGTTCCCAAACCTGTCCTCAGGATTGTGTTTGACTCTTAAAACCTTTGAGGACCTCAAGGAGCTTTTGCTACATGTAGTTATAGCTCTCTATATTTATTGTATTAGAAATTAAGACTGGGGTATTATAAAATATTATTTCTTCGAGAACACTAGAATTTGCCACTCCAAGTTCATATAAAGTATTTAAAAACAAAAAACAAAAAACAAATGAACAACAACAAAAAAAACCCCAAAACAACAAAACTTACTATTTTCAGGGACTGGGGAGATGGCTCAATGAGTAAACCTGAGTTCAGATCCCCAGCAGCCACGGAAAAGTCTGGAGTGATGGTGTGGGTCTCTAATCCCAGCAGTTTAAGGCAGAGATGGGAGGATCCAGGGGTTTATTGGCCAGTCTAGACAAAACAGCTAGGTTCAGTGAGAGGCTCTGTGTCAAAAAATAAGGTGGAAAAGCAGTTGAGGAAGACATTCCAGAAATCTATCTCTGGACCCGACCCACATGCACCTGTAGAGATAGACATCTGCACTTACATCTGCACATATTACACGTACCGCTTACAGTGGTATGCCTGTGCACACATATAACTACTTCAGAAAATGAAGAAATTAAAAATTTTTTTACTAACTACATGATTAGAAGAAGCATTTCATTATAGCTTTAACATATTTAGTAACACACTCCAGAGCAAGAGTACATCTCTTTCAGAAGTGGCTGTAAGTTTCTAGGTTCACAGTTGAATTAATACAGTTATACAATATTGAACTCAGTATAAGCCCTGTAAGACATAAAATTGAATGAGTTTTTTTTTTTTATTTTTTTTTTTTTTGGTCCTTTTGAGACAGACCTGTAACCCCAGCTGTCCTGGAACTTACTACGTAGACCAGGCTGGCCTCGAACTCACAGAGATCTGCCTGCCTCTGCCTTCCAAGTACTGGGATTAAAGGCATGCACCACCACACCCATCCCTGAATGAGCTC
>NW_008352659.1:2406636-2476304 GCF_000622305.1 Nannospalax galili | reverse complement strand
CTGGTGAATCTAGTCAGCCTATCTAGAGGTCTTTGTTTTAGGAAGGTCAGCTGTTCCTCATCTAGCAGCAATCAGTTGTCAATATTCCTTTAGATAAGATTGGGGTCTGCTGTTCATGTTCCCAGTTCTATGCTGGGTTACTATCTGGGAGTCCCTTTGGCCATCCTGGCCAACAACTCAAAAGAAGGTATCTCCTACCTGGCACCGTTGCTTGTTATGTAGCCTTTAGCTATACATATGGACTCTTAAAAAATTATATTGGCCCCTTTAACCTTTTGGATGTTTAAAGCCATACAGCTGGTCCAGATAAACCAATTTATTTTTACTCTTAAGGTCGTTTGAGGATCTGCTCCTCAGGGGTCACGTGGGCTTGGGAGGAGCCCCTGGCTCCTTTCTTTTACCAGTTCTGCCTATGTGAAGATAAGTCAAAGGTCCTGCTCGACCATAGTTGGCTTCGCTTGGAAGCATGGAAGAAATGATTCCTCTGTGTTGACCCTCCTCTTTGTAGACTGGACACTGGTTCAAGTCCATCTGGTGAGGTCCCCTCAGCCTCCTTGATCCAGAGGACAGGTGACCCACCACAATTACAGGACATTTTGAGAGATGTTCATAGCCCCCTGGAGAAAATGAAGAAATTTTAACTGAAGAGCACCACTTTTTGAGACATGTTTGACTCTTTTGTAATTCACTTCTGTGGAGACAGCTGACTTTTCACCCCACCTCTGGGTTCACACTGTTGGCATCACCTGTCACAAAGCCCCGAGGTCCCATTGCAAAAGAAAGGGCTGAATAGCCCTAGTAAGCAGGATAGATCACCTTCTATCGTCAAAGAACCCCCCCCCAAGACAACCAGTGTGTTTGCAGTGTTTGAGGCCCTTTTAAGGCCTCTAGGGTGTGTCATGGCCCACCTCAATCTGACAAATGCCATAGAAAGCCCACAAACAGCTTAAAGAAAGACCTGGGTTCCAGAGCTTAGCAACTCAAGCTTGCAGGTGTGAACAGAGTTTGTAGCCACTGGCTCTGGGAACAGCTAGGGTGAGGGCAGCAATGAACATGTTTAGGGAGACAGGAAGGAGAGGGGAAGTTTTCCCAGCATGTCTTCAAAGGGCCAAGGGGAGGTGCCAGTCAGGGATGACTGAGATCATTAGGGTCCTGAACCCTCACAAGCTCATGGTCTCATCCCTTATAACTCAAAATGGAGTTTCTTCTCCATGGTAACCCCAAGTACCCTTGTGTGTTGGAGTTGAAATTGTATCCCTATGGTTTGAGGGTTACAGAATTGTGACTACATTCACAAAGGCCTCACTCAATGCTTTTCTAGATGCCTGGCTGACTCTGTCTCTTGTGTCTTGTGTGGGCAGGGTAGATGGGGTGGAGTGCCTGAGGAGGATCTCCCAGCATCCCTAGAGCACCCATGACACACTGATGAGGGTGGCGCTGGGCAAGAAGGTAAAAACCCCACTCAGCTTGGATCCTCCCATATGTGGAAGTGGCAACACTCTTATCAATGGCCTGGGTCTTTCCATGACCTTGGGGTACATGAATTTTGAAGGGTGGTGGGACAGTGCTCTGGAAAGGATAATCCCCAACCCAGCAGAAAGCTAGAGGGTGAGGGCTTGGAAAAGTGGAGGTCTTGACACAGCATTATGAGGTCTGAACCCCAGGTCTTCCACTTACATAGTGTCTCAGTTTCCTCATAGGTAGTGAAAGGATAATGGTCCCACTCCTGTGCTGACGCAGACAACAAAATGAGAGAACAAGATGTGGGGACAGAAATGGGGCCAGCTCTGCAAGGCCTGAGCTCCGTACCTCTCCCCGCTCACTGTCATGGATTAATCCTGGGTCACAGGAATTGTTCAACAACCATCAGTGGAAGAATGAAAACATGATAATATGGTGGCTCAGGGGAGGTCAGTCATTTCCAGAGGCAAGGAGGGGTCTGTTTTACAGATGGAGAAAGCAAGACCTAGAGGGAGAAGGGGTGAGTTTAAGGCCATAGGCAAGTTAGTGCCTGAGCTGAATCTTGAACTGAGGCTCTGTTACCTTCAGTCATTTCACTGACAATGAAGAAAACTGTGTGCGTGTCTGAGGGAGGTGCTAGACTCTCCTACATTCTCCTAAATGTGTGTGTGTGTGTGTGCACGTGTGCACGTGCTATGTATCGGGCATGTGCTGGGAAGCCAGGGTGTCTTCCAGGGCTGCTTTTTGCTAGAAGACCTGTCATGGGCGGGTGGCCTGCCAGGCCCTTTGAGAACCTTGTCCTGCTTACTAGGGCTATTGTGTAGCAGGAAGTCTTGCTTGAAGTGGCAACTTCTGGGTCGGAGTCCTGCCTGTAGTGCAGCCGTGATGCTCCAAGTCTTCGTTTTATGAGAGCAGATCTGGACACAGCCAGCAGATTAGCAGAGGTGGGAGTGGGGATGATGTCATGCCCCTATGTACCCCAGGGCTGTAGGGACACTTTCTTCCCCTTCCTGCTGGCCTTTCCCAAGCCAGGGGATACAATCCTGACCACAGGCTTCTTGAACAGGGGCTGTTGGAAGCCAGCTCTTCTACTTTGATCCAAGAATGCCTCCCTCCAAGTGTGGCTGGTGGAGAGGCAAAGCAGTACTTTTTTTTCATTTGTTTGTTTGTTTTTGTCTTTTTGAGACAGGGTCTCCCTGAAGCCCCAGCTGGCCTGGAAATCACTATGTAGATCAGGCTGATCTCAAACTCACAGAGATCTGCCTGCCTCTGCCTCCCAAGTGCTGGGATTAAAGGTGAGTGCTACCACGCCAGGCTTTGTAGCAAGGCAGTTGTAACTAGAGCTGGCTAGAAACAGAGTTTTAAGTTCAGATCCTGACCCCATCCCCCCACCCCCTGAGTCAGAATCTCTGCTGGTGAGATCTGATACTCTGTGTGACAATCCCTCTTCTGATGCTGAGCAAAATTTAAACACTTTATCCTGGTCTCAAGAAAAAATGACATTCAGTAGGACTGGAATAAAGGGTTGGGTATTCCCTAATGGAATGTGGAAACCTATGGCAGCCATCCACTTTTGGATCCATCCATATACTGACCCAGCCATATACCTACCCATCCATATACCCACCCACATACATATCCATCAGACATCCATCCATCTATCCATCCATACATACATACATTTACCCACATACCCACATACCCATATATCCATCCATCCATCCAACCATCCACCCACCCATCTATACATACATACATTTACCCACATACCCACATACCCATATATCCATCCATCCATCCAACCATCCATCCATCCATCCATCCATCCAACCATCCACCCACCCATCTATACATACATACATTTACCCACATACCCATATATCCATCCATCCATCCATCTATCCATCCATCCATCCATTACTCCACCCAGTAACCCATCCACTTACCCATTCATCCTTTCATCCATCTATCCACCCACTCCACTCATCAATTCACCCCCTCTTATTCACTCACTCACTCATCCATCCATTCATTTACCCATCCACCCCTATATCCATCCATTCATCCATCCATCCACCCACCCATTAACCCACCCATCCATCAACCAACCCATCTATCTGCTCACCCATCCACCCACTCACCCATCTATCCTTCCACCTGCCCACTCAGCAATCCACTCCCCACCTGTGCATCCACCCATCCACACATACTTGTTTTCATCTGGAACTTGAGTTGCACCTAAAGGTTGAAATGGGAAGCTCCCTGTCCCCAGCTGGCTTGGAAGTGTAAGCCATGTGTTTACAGAGGACATGGCCATCTACTTCTTTGATTCCCCATGTGGATCAGTACTTCTTCAGATCAACCAGTCACATGTGTCTAAGTGTGTCCCTAGTATTAAAGCGTAGGAAGCCACTGTGGATTCTGTCTAAGGAGCAGGGGAAGGAAACCAATGTGTCTGTGCCAGGTGTTTTTACATGTTATGGCATCTTACTGTCCTAACCTCCTGTCATCCTGGGTGTATCATTCTCATTTTATAGACTATGAGGCAACTTGAAGTTCAAAGACGCCAAGGCTTCAGGCCCTGAAAAGGCAGAGAATCTCCACTGCCGGACCCTTTTCTCTGTTTCTGGTTGCCTTCTTCTTGGTGGACCTGGAGATGGCTGCTAGAAGTGAAAGGCAGGCTGATTTGGGAATTCTTCTAATTACCAGTGCTGCCTAGACATGAGCAGACTGACTATGAGGTGGTAAGCTTCTGTCACTGGAGCTGTGTAGGCAGAGATCAGGATCCTATGGCTGTGGTGGTGGTCTTGTGTGAGCATAGGGGCAAGATGGAGACTAGGTAACCTTAGGATCTGTTTCTGGATCAAAGCCATGTGGATGGAGGCTTTATAGCCAGCTGCTTGTCTGTGGATACTCTAAGGGGTCTTTGCTAACTTCCAAGCAGGAGACATGTCCAGAGAGTTGTAATTAGAGCTGGAGCCACAGACCTGAGGTGTTTGCCACAGCATCAAGTGCAGACACGCCCCTGTGGTAAGGACTTGGGAGAGGACCTGGTGAGTCAGGCTCTCAGATGTATTCCCTGCAATAGGTGTCCTGCCCCACCCCAGCCTCAAGAGGGAAACTGGTGGTATCTGGGTTTCACATGTGTTGTCTCTGCTGGGCCTCTCCAGAACCCTTGGAGGGAGGAAACACTACTATTATAAAGGGGCAGAACCCAAGATTCCTAGTGTCTTGTGGCTCATTTAGGGCCACTCCTGCTGCATCAGATGTCATCTGACCCTGCCTCCAAGAGTGCCTGTTTTAACATCCTGATCATTCTAGCAAGGAAATGGGAACCAAAGATAGGGGGTGGGGGGCAAGAGACCAGGAACACAGGCAGCAGGGGCCTGGGTGGACCTGTGTGGCTCTTGGGTCTCCCTAACTGGTCATGCTTTGCCTTCTATCTGCTTTTCTGAACTTTCTATGGAGGGATGGGTTCCTGCCATCCCTGCCAGGCTGGTAGGCAGTGCTTAGTGACTGCAGAGGTTTTTAAATAAGGGCTCACATCAAACACTCCTCCCATGGAGGTGTTGGGTTTCTGTCTCCTTCCTTTGAATTCCAGATCTGTGTCTTCCACACCCAGAGACTGCCAAAAGAGACCCCACTGCAGTAAAGCTTGTTTGGCTTCCATGTTCTTACTAGGGTACTTGTTCTAGAAGCCCTGAGCCATCTGTGAGTGGCAAGAGTCCTCTCCCAGGCTTCCACGTTGGAAGGAAGCTCAAGGCACAGAGGCCATGCAGGGCATAATGGACCAAAGTCCCTGTGGAGCACAGAACCTAGTCTTCCCTGCTGCTCAAGTGTTCTAGCCAAGGACCCAGACACTGTGGCACAAAACCATATCATTCCCAGTGTGCCCTGTCTGAATCCCAGGCCCAGAGAATCTGGGTACACAATAAAACCATTCTGTGGCGGGGAGTATGAGTGGTTTATAGTGCAACAGATGACCAAGGCAGCTATGGTGGGGGGGGGCGGGCAGAGAGAGAGACACACACACACCATGTGGTCACCATGGGAGTCCACTTTAGGCTCAGCTCCCACTCTCAGGGCAAAGCACTGCTTAAATGGGAACCATGAAACTGGGAGTCTGCATTTCCTGGGGGTTGGAGCTCCCAGCTTCCTCTGCCCATGCCTTCCTCAGAGCTTAGTTCCTTTGTGGGCCTGCCTTGCCCTCAGGTGTGTGACTCAGAGTCCTAATCCCTACTCTGCCCCCTCTGAGTTCAGAGGTCTTGGGCAGGTTAGTGAACTCAGCTTCTGTGGTCTGTGAGATGGGAGGACACCTTCCTCCCTCACAGGGCCCTGTCAGCAGAGCATAGCCTGCAAAAGCTCCAGTCAGTGGGGCCCATTATCCTTGTCCCTGGAGTCACCCTTCCCCTGACCCCTGGGACTGTGTTCACAGAACTTTATAGTTTACTTTATAGACACTCTCTATTCTTCCCAGTAGCCCTATGGGGCAGGGCAGTGTCAGTCCACTGAACAGAGGAAGTGATGCAGGCTGGGGTACATGGTCCTCTGCAATGGCTTCCAGGCTCGGGCTTCTTCTACTCTGGAGTTTCCCTTTGGGGTTCCCTAGCACTCCTGACTGACTTGTGTAGTCCCCACCCTCCTTTCTGCTTCTTCCTGGCTCTGCTCCTCTTGAGCGCTACTTTGGATATCTCCCTTCCTCTGGGGCCTCCAGTAGCTCCAGAGGAAGGGATGAGGGAGTCAGTTAGCAGGTGGAGAGGGCCTCTTTGGCTCCAAGATTCTCAAGTAGGTTTCAGACCTAAGAGTGGCTTCTCCAAGATGTTGCTGCTCCTCTGTAAGATGAGCTTACTCTGGTGGGAAGGACCCAGATGCTCCATGTCTCTGAGAAATATGGGACAGTCACACCCAGCTTGGCCCTGCTCTGTTTTGCCTGAGGTTGCTCCTGGCAGTGTGAGAGGATGATGGCTTGGCTTCTGGGGCCCCTTTCCAGGTTGTGGCCCCAGTAGTGACTCTGGGAGTGATGGGATCCTCAACAGTGACTTCCAGTGGCCTAACCTTTGCTGTTCCTCCTCTTGCCAGGTCTATCCTTCGGAGTGGTGTAGGATCTCACTTCTTCTAGCCATCCCTCCCAGACATGTGCTTTGAGGTCCCACATCTATCTTCTACCATAGTGCTCTGCACTCCCTCAGGACCCTGGTTAAATTTCAATCTGTTCTGCGCTGCCTGCTTACTCAAGTGACTTCCAGTGGCCTAACCTTTGCTGTTCCTCCTCTTGCCAGGTCTATCCTTCGGAGTGGTGTAGGATCTCACTTCTTCTAGCCATCCCTCCCAGACATGTGCTTTGAGGTCCCACATCTATCTTCTACCATACTGCTCTGCACTCTCTCAGGACCCTGGTTAAATTTCAATCTGTTCTGCGCTGCCTGCTTACTCGTAGATTCTGTCTCTTTAGGCTGCAGACTTTTAGCTCCAGGAGGGTGAGGCCCAGGCCCATCTGCCTGCTCTGATTTCCTGGGATCCCACACAAGGCTGGCACCAATTAGGAGTTTGCTCATTCAACCCAAGTTTCATAAGTGACTTAAATTTTTTTATTACATTTTAATCTCTTTATTCTGTATGTGTACGTGTGTATGTGCATGTGCCAAGGTGTGTGGAGGTCAGAAGACAACTTCTGGGAATCAGTTCTCTCCTCCCTCCATGAGGGTCCTGATTGAACTCAGGCTATCAGACTTGGTACAAGCACCTCTACCCACGGAACCATTTCGCCAGTCATAAAGGAATTTTCGATAAATAAACAGAGAGAACAAGAATGCTCCATGCTTAGAGCACTCCAACCTAAAACCTAAATCCAGGCCAGAGAAGGGTCCGTTCCAAAGCATAGTATTTTGGTTTCTACGGAACTACTTTCATTGAACGGTTCATTGGTATGATGTCATTCTTTTAAAACACCACCACTAGACGTGTCTTTATGTCTATTCTGTCATTCTATAATGAAGGCTACCAGGAAAAATGTCTGCTTTACAACTAGAAGCAGTTGCGACTTTCCTAAGCATGAGGTTTCATTCAGTTATTTATTTTATGGCATGAACATTGTGTAACTGATCAGATTTTCTCTGTTACACTTTCTGCCAGGAAGCTCAGGCCTGAGACTTTGACCCTTTGAAATAACATTTAAGACTTGTGCTTTTTGCTGTTATTTGTTGTTTACTTTTTGATTTTTTGAGACTGGATCTCCCTGTAGCTCCCAGATGATCTGGAACTTGATATGCAGACCAGCCTGGCCTTGATCTTAAACAGATTCGCCAGCCTCTGCCTCATGAGTACTGGGATTAAAGGCATGCATTACCATGCCTGGCAGTTTTTGTCTTCATCAGTTGGATTTTCAATTCTTATGTTTCTAAGAATTTCTAATTTATATCTTAGTATCGTACTTTGCATATCCGTACAGATCCCTTATGGACTGGGGGATGTTGTAAGATACTCGGGCAAGGCAAGATTTAAGTATATACACAAATTACCCTAGTGTAGTTCTTCCAGCTGACCTAGGGCTTGACCCACAGGCTAGGGAGTGCTGGTGCTGGGCCTCCTGCTGACCTTTGAAGTCCTGCTCCAGGTTCCGGTCACAAAGACCCCCAGAAGCCTAATCCGTGTTCTATGGATGTGGCCTGCCAGGCTTTTGATGGGTAGCTCTCCCTTGACAAATGGGGTCAGTCCCACTGTCCTCTGGCATTTCCAACTTTACTACTTGCTGGCATCCTGCTGGTCTCACTCTGCTTCTGGACCCTTCTTCAGGTCCCCTGCATTGCTGCTAAGAACAGTTCTTAAGAAACCAGCACGGTTCCCTGCTATGCTAAGCCATCAGCTGGTCCTTTGGATGTGGTCTGGTTCCAGTTGCCATGAGACTAGACCATCTAGGCTGGTCCACCAGTTTTTCTCTGGCCTGGGTCTGGGCAGGTACAGCTAGTGACAAGGCAGGTGTGACATTAAGTAATAACAAGGCAGATCTGATGTTAACCATATTGTTAACCACATTGTTTGATCTGAAGATGGAATTTAACCCCAGTGAGCCCCACTTGACAAATGAAGAAATTGAGGTTCAGAGAGATGGGGTTTTTCCAAGGTCTCAAGGTCAAAGGACAGGGAGTTTTTGTCTTCCATTTGGTGCTGGGTGGCATCTGTCATGCTCCTTTAATCCCAAAATGCTACAGGGACTCGGGGAGCTTCTAGTGACTTCTTGGCAAGGAGGTCCTCCAAGGGACACAGTGTTATTGTCTCTGTGCCACAGCAAGGGCATACAGGTAGTTTGATTCTTCCCTTTTCCTCTGCAGAGGGCTGAGTGAGAAGGGAATTCTGGTCATGTGCTCTGATTGCCACCTGCTGTATCCAGAAAATGAGGGACAAAGTATGGGAAGGGGATTAGGGACAATGAGTCTTCTGGGGACGGGCTTCTTTGTAGCCTCTGCCTGCATTCAGAGCTGTGCCCTCTTTCCTTTCCCAAAGGGCATTCAGAGCAGGCTATTTAGGAGCTGATGATAACTGGACATTGAAGAAAGCCCATCCCGAGCCTGGGCATCAAGGCAGTTAGTGCCTGTCCCTCTCTGAGTGACCTCAAACCTGTCCCTTGACTTTGGCAGCCTGAGCACTGCCATCTGTTAAATGGGATCCTAGTTCTTGCCTCTCAGCAGTACTCTGATAACCAGAATCCGTTTGCTGTAAAATGTATCCTGTCTCACCTCTGAAACTGTTGTGCAGAAGTGATTCCCCAGGGTGCTCTGGGTACCTCCTCTTGCCATCTCTTACTGTTGAAAACAACAAACCCCTCCAAAACACAGAAGGCTTAAAAGTGCATCAGGATTCACAGAACGGATGGAAGCATTTGAATTGGAAATCGCCATGGAGGGTTAGTTTCTATTTGCTGTCAGAGCCTTATTCACACCAGGAAGATCAGCTATGGTTTTGTGCCATTCTCTAAATATTTATTGAGGGCCAGCTCCTTGCTCAGTGGGCAGCACTGGAGTGGGAGAGACAGTAAAGCATCATGTAGGGAAGAGTTCTTGCTTTGAGTCAACCAGGCCTGGCTCTGAGTCCCAGCTCTGTACTTTACCACCTGGATGATCTTGAGGTCACTGTTCTTCCGTGAACTCGAGTTGGTCTGTGTGATGTGGGTTCAAGATGAGAAAATGCAAAGAGTTTATTAAGAGTGACTGAAATACCAAGTGTGAATATTGTTTCATTAGGAACAATAAGAAGCTCCTGGCCCCACTTCTATGGCAGTTACAGATCAGTGAGCGATTAGTCATGATCCTGGGCACTCAGGGTGGAGCGTGCATGAGATTCTGGGGGGCACACGGGGACAGGGAGGCTTCTGCAGCTGGTAGTGACTTCCTTGTACAGTTGTGAGCCCTGTCCAGGGCTGTTGAAGGAAGGTACAGGGGCATTTAGAGAAATCCTTGCTGGGGTTCAGTGGTGACAAACCTCACATCTGTTCACTCTGTTATTCAGACACCACCCTATCTCTCTTAGCATGTTTAGGAAAGGTGCGTCTTTGGATGGGGTTCAAGAAGGTAAAGGAGTCTAGTGGTAGAGGGCTAATTCTTTATGGGGGAGGGTGCGGGCGGTCCATGATGGTTGAGGCTGGGTGTACGGAGGGCTTTGTGAAAAATCCCAGGCAAGAGGAGGGCAGGGGCCAGGATGTGCTTGGTGAGAAATGGGCAGACTGAGGTCAGTTCCTCCTTAACCCAACACCCAACTCTCACTTCCCCCCATGGGTCAAGGTGCAGAGTTTCCACTAGCCAAGGAGTTTGTGCTGAGGGAGGCCACTCAGACTCAGAAGTTTGGGTGACTAGACAGGAGAAGGTGCTAACTCTGGCAGTGTGACAAGGCTGGGTTGGATGAGGAGGAGGAATGCAGGTAGAAGGTATATTTAGGCATCTGGGGCTGCCATGAAGGTTGGTGGGGCTAAGCTTCCATGTAAGGATGGTTCTATAGACTTGGACAGGCTGTGTGGAGCATCCCTCAGGTTGTGGCTTCTAAATCCCCACTCTGCATGTTCCCTGTATGAGGTGAATCTCCTCTGTGGCCCATATTCCTTCTCCATCTTTCCCCAGCTGTTGCTCTGAGAAGGTAGCCCCTGTGGATTCCTTTGTTTCCTGGCTCAGTCAGTGTCACATGTAACAGCTATGACTTCTGCATCACTTACTACTTGGTGGTCTAAACCCACCATAGCTGTATCGTGCCTCTGGAAACTGGGGGTCAGCCACACCACAGAGGCAGCTTGCCTCTGCTGCACAGTGCCTAGAACTCTGGGTTGGGATGCTATTGTCTGAAGGTCACCTCCCTCTGCATGTGACCATGATGCTGACTCTGGGCTGAAGTGCAGTCAAGGTAGTGTGGGCATGCCTGTATGTCATCTCTCTTGGGAGCTGCTTGGGCTTCCTTCCAGCATGGCGGCTCTTTCGGAGGATGTATCACTCTTGTGATCTAACTTCTGAAGTCATTTTTTGTCACTTCTGTTCAAATCACAGATGGTAAGGGTAATGACGGTGGTGATGATGGTGATGATGACAATGATGATCGTGATAATGGCGATGGTGATAGAGGAAATGGTGATAGTGATGGTGGTAATGATGATAAAATGCTCCCTTTTAAGAATGCACAAAAAACTGGGAGGGTCTCTCTCGGTCAGTACTACAAGGGTTCTGAGAAGGAGAGCATCTCTTCAATGAGTGTGATGAAGTCCTCACTTGTTTATCCATGGTTCTCAGCATCCTGTGATGAAGGTCATGTCTTAGATGACAGTGAACCTCAGAAATGAAGTAAATTGCTTTAGGTCAGAGTAGTAGGTGCCAGAGCTAGGATTTGAGCTGGGTTCTGTTTGACTCCTCCGCTCCTCTGCTTCCCGTGTCCTTTCTGCCTATCATAAATGGAGACAGAGGGTTGGGAATATTGTTCGGTTGATAGAGAATATGCCTATCCTTGAGTTTGATCCGCAGCACTACATAAACCAAGTATGGTGGTACATGCCTGTAATCCCAGCACTCAGGAGGTGGAAGCAAAAAGATCATCCTCAGCTTTTCAAGGTCATCCTCAGCTACAAAGTGAAGTTGAGGCCAGATTGGGCTACATGAGATCCTATATCAAAGAACACACACACACACACACACACACACACACACACACACCCCAAAGAGAAAACCCAAACCCCAAATTAGGTGACAGACATATTAGCTGATTTGCCTCCAGCTTGGCATCAAGAGCAGTCCAGGGCACAGATTGGGAAATGTTTGTTGATTGAGTCACTGAGAGGGTAACTCTTGAGGACAGAGTCACCAGTGGGGAGGCCAGCTACTGTGGACCTCCACTGAGTACTGTCTTTCACTGGGATGCCTCCTGTTTACTTACTCAAGGGGAAGGACCCAAACAGAGCCTCTGACAGCAAAGCTGGGCTGCACGATAATTCTATTCCCAGATCAAATCACAGCTGAGGGAGTGCACTATCATCAACCTGATTACCTTGGGGGACAGGACAGGGAGTTTTATTAAATGAGACAATCTTGCTAAAAGGAAGCCCTACATTAGACTTTGGGCCCTAAATAATATTAATGTCAAGAGCTGACAAACATTCAGCATGGTGTCTGAGAGCATCTGGGGGTGGCAGCAGGCAGAGCAGCCCTCTGGCCCAGTGACCACACACGCCTGGGTTGTGGTAGGCAAAGCAGTTCAGGGTCCTCTGCAGCTCCAGAGGGAGAGGGATTGTTTTGGCTTTTACAATGACCCTGTAATAGAGCAGACCCCAGTGGAGGCAAGGGCTGGTTTCCAGACTGGGTGTCATTTCTGTCCCTGAAAACTGCTGGGCTGTTCTAGGAGGCCTGGAAGGAGGCCTAAACCATCAGCATGCTGTGGTGCATGTACTCTGGGAGACCCCTCATCCAGATTCCTTCGACCTTCCTGGGCCAAGGTACATTTCTGAATCTGGTAGAGGCAGTATGACCCAGCTCTGACCTCCCAGAGCCCAGTATGCAGGAGGCATGTGGCCTTTGCAGCATGAAACTTTTGTTGAGAAAGGCCAGTCTCAGTGGACAGTGATGAGGCTGTCCCTCACGGTTCTCCACTGTGTGCTGTGTGTAGGCTCAGCCAGGTCCTTTCTGTGCCTTTTCAGAAGGCAAGATGCAGGGCTTTGGATGCAGTGTTTGGTGCCCATCTGTATCACTTGCCAGCTTAGTGGCATAGGCAAGTGCCTTGGCCTCTCTGGGTGTCAGTTCCTGTATCTGTAAACAGAGTTTATGACTGTGCTTCTTGCACAGTCTTATTGTACAAATGAGCTACGTTAACACACATGGCTGTGCTTGCTCTTGATTTATGAGTGATTGCAGTCCATCCTGAGAAGCCCCAGGTGTGGATGTTGGTGGCCTGAGGAGAGGTGGCATAGTGACCAAGGGCTTGGGTACAACCTGGGTGCCTGTGTTTGAATCTCAGTAGGGAACTTACACTGGAACATGGGAACATTTGATTTTCTGGGCCCAAGTTCCACTAGCTGGAAAACACTGATTGAATAAAAATAGCTGTCCTATGGGATTGTTACGCTCAGATTAGATAAATCAATGCAAGTGAGATCTGTCTCAGGTGCCTGGGGTATGGCAAGCTCAGAAAGGGACTGCCGTTCCCACTTGATTGCGGGGCAGGCAGGGGGAACAGAGTCTTGTAGATGGGAGAAAACCATTTGCAGTCAGCGCCATATGAATTCGAAGCCAAGACACAGTCCTCCTTAGCCCTCACCCCTACCTCCTGGTTTAGGCTTTCTGGGTCCTTGAAGTCTTCTCTTGCTTATAATTGGAGACCCTGGCCACCCTCCTCCCGATCCAGCACTTGTTAGCTCATCATGAACCAAAGCGTCAGGTACTCCTGCCTTCCTTCCAGGAAGCAGGGCCAGCCAAGTCCACTTTGTCACCCTTGGTAGTTGAGATGGAGCTGGGGTAATTAATGCTCTTAATGGTCAAGGCCACCAATTTTCTCCCTCTTAGATTCTGTCCTCTGCAGCCTGTCTGTCCACTCAGCACCTTGGCAGGAAGCTGGTCAATTTCCCCCTCTTCTGCTTCCCTTTGGCTTGTGTTTGCCTGCTGAGCCATGTGGGGGGTTGTCAAGCTCAGTCTCTTGCTGCAGAGTGCTGAGGCGGCAAGCAGGATCAGCGCTCAGCCATCGCTCTTCTGTGATAAGGGCCAGAGCGCACCCTTGAACAGGGCATGCCGTTCTTCACATCCACCACAGGCAGCTGAGTGGGCAAGGCCACCTCTTGGTCTCAGGGTGGGGGAGCTGGGGACAGCGGGCAGGGGGACAGCCAATAGTAGGACCTTGAGAGTGGGAAAAGGGCTAGCTTGGTTCCCACAAGATGCTAGAATGACAGAATTGCTGCTGCTGCTTGCTGAGAAAAGACATGTGACTTCACACCCACAGGGCTGAGGATTCTGCTCAGGTTCCAGTCTCCTGTGGGGAGGCCACCATTGTCAATAGCAGTCCGGCTGCAGTTCAGCACATGTAGGTGACAATATAAAGGTCTTGTAATTTGCCCATCTGCTCTTTGTCACAACTCCTTCCCAGGAACAGGTGAGAGAGGAGGCGTAGGGACTTGCCATCACCTTTCCCCCAGGCCAGGGTGCACCCTGGGCACCACAGAAATAATAACAGTGCTTGCTGCTAAGCGCTGAGCTTCTTTGATAGGTCAGGCATGGGGCTGAGCCACTACTGTAGCCCGGTAGCCACTTACCTGATGGGTGCCTACTATTAAAATCCCCTTGCCAAAGATAGGGAAACTGAGTCCCAGAGAGGTTAAGCAAATCATTCACAGCATCTGATAGCTAGGTCACTGATCACAAAGTCAGGCTTTAGCTCTCTGGCGCGGTTTGAGTGTAGGTCTACTCTGCAGCAGGATGACCGCTGCAGGGTAGCAGGGGGAGGGGAAGGAGTAGGCATGTGAAGGCTGAGTAGGTCTGATGTCCTGGGCTGGAGGGCGGGGGTTTCTGGGGAGAGGCAGGGGAAGAGGCCTCGAGGGCTGGAAGGTCTTGCAGGAAAGAGAAACTCTGACTAAGGATCGTCCTGGGCTGGAGGGCGGGGGTTTCTGGGGAGAGGCAGGGGAAGAGGCCTCAAGGGCTGGAAGGTCAGCTTTCTTCTTGCAGGAAAGAGAAGCTCTGACTAAGGATTAGACATCTTGAGTGGCCATTGGAGGGACTGGTATGCTCAGGGTTCTGAAGCCCACCTGGGCTTTCTGACTAAACTGCACACACGGAGCTCTTTGACAGAGCGCCTCGAAAATACTAGTGCAGTGGTACTGTGATCTTGACTTGTAGTTTTGTGGCTGTCTCAGGAATTCTCACCTCCTTTTGGGAATGCCAGGTCAGTGGCACCCTGCCACCCACCCAGTCCCCAGACTCCTGGACTCCTCCTGCCTTCCAGGACCCTTCATTTCACCTGCAACTCAGAGATCCCACCTTTCGGTTCTGTCTTCTTCCCCATCCCATTGCTCGTTCCCTCCTGCCAGCTGCCACTGCCTCTTGCCTGCTGGGAACAAGGCCTCTCCTCTGTCTAGTAGCTCTTCATTTTGCATACCACAAGGTGTTTCTAGGCACAGTAGAGCCCTCTTTCCTTGTTAATAGTTCCTCTACCACCTTTCAGGCCAAGTCCGAATCTATGAGTCTCTCCTTGAACTAGGACAGTTTTTGGCCTGGGGTCGGTAGTGGTGATCAGAGAAGGCTTCCTGGAGGAAGTGACAACTAGGCTAAAGGATGACTGAGAGTAGTGCCACATGCTCACAGGAAAGGCACTGTGGGACAGCAGTGGCTGAGGCTCTTCCTGAGGGGCCCCACGCCCTCTGTCTCCCATGCCTATGGGATTTCCGGGAGGAAGCAGAGCTGTGGGGCCACACTTCCGGGCCTGCACAGGACATTATGGGAAGTGTGGTGGGAGGGTGGGGGTGCACTGAACTGGATTTGCTGAACCCAGCCAGATAAGCAGCCCTGGAATGCCCAGAAAGGAAGCCCCCCGAGGAGCTTGGAGCCTCCTGGGCCTGGGTGATAGCCTTTGGGGATGCGCAGGCGCTGATAGAAGCCAACACCAACAACTTGGAGATAAGAGGCAGCAGAAGGCCATCCATAAGCAAGATGGCAGGGCAGGGAACACACCTGCATCTTCCTCAGTGAGCACATGGGGATTCTGGCCAGGGGCCCACACGGAGAGAGGAGAAGGGGTCCTGCTCCCTCTTTCACACCATCTTTCTGAACTTGGGGGACTCACCTTTCAGGAGGCAAGGCCCATGCTGTGTGCAAGGAGCAGGCCATCAAAACTCAGCAATTGTTGGGAAGACAGAGGGATCCATCTCATGGTGCAAGGTGGACTAATTTCTCCACTCGGCTATTCATTTCGAACCAAGCCCTCAGCTCGAGGGGTGCCAGGGGCCCAGTCCTACAGCAGCATGTTGCTCCTAATAACGGATATTGGACAGTTGCTTCTCCTTTTGACACCTTAATCTCCCTGTCTGTCAATGGGAATCTTAGTAATAATCTTCTGTTTCTTAAGGCATGTGGAGGGTCAAATAGGATAATGGAAGTGCAGGTATGCTATGTGTGGAGACCGATGTGCCAGCCATGGTTATGGGAACAGGAAGGGAGAGAGGAGTTTGGCTTTAGCTCCCATGAAGTTTATGATCTTGTAGGAAGGTAAATAAATAGCATGACTGGAAAAGCCCACATGGAAGGTCCTGAGAGGGACATACAGTTCGGGGGCTGAGGAAAGGCATAGCGGCACCTATATTCAGGGAGGGCTTCCTGGAAGAGGTGGCTTCCAAGCTGAGACCTGTGGGAGGGAAGGAGCAGATGGAAGGAGTGATGCTCAGGGGGAAGATTTGCCTGTATGGCTCTAACTGGTCCAGCATCCCTCAGGCATGGCTGTTGGAGGTCTAGTATATGGTGGTAAGAACTTGATAAGGCAGTGTGTCCACGGATAGTGTAGAGGAAAGTGCACCCTCTGGAAGAGTCAACTAGATGCAATGATGGCTCTTCTTTTTTAATTTTATTTTTTGAGAGAGGGTCTCCCTGTAGCCCCAGCTAGCCTGGGGCTCACTGTGTAGACCAGGTTGACTTCAATTTCCCAGGGATCTGCCTGCCTCTGCCTTCCATATAAGCGAGTACTGGGGGAGCAAAGGTGGTGCTCATAGGCCCAATCAATTTGTCTCTGTTAGGGCTGGGGATGTAGCTCAGTGGTAGAGCACTTGCCTAGCATACGTAAGGCCCTGTCCACCCTGTTCAATCCTCCAGCACAGGACACTCCCTGCCCCACCCGCCGCCAACTCCCAACCGAACAAGATGTACTTGCTTTGTTTAGGCAGACACCAAATGGATGTTTGATAACGTGCCATCTCTAAGAAGCTTTCCTGATTCTTCCTGAGAGAAGCAAGAGCAAGTTATAACCCACCATGGACACATCTGTACGCCCTCACCTCCTTTAACTCAGGGATGCCCTGAGTCCCTGTCCTCTGTCTGTTTTGCCCAGCCATTGGCTCAGTCTGGCCACAGATGGCAGGTTAGGGGGTAGGTAATACTCTTTCTGTCTGCCTCAGTGCCTTGTATGACCTCTGGTACAGGGAGAGCTGGGGCTTATCCAGGTCAAATGAGACTTCAGAGACTTCCCCCACGTACACAGCAGCCAGCCCTGAGCCAGTGCAAGGGAAGCACAGACCTCCTGGGGCTTATTGGTCAAAGCCATTGTCCCAGCTGCTGGCCAGCAGTTGTTTGTGGTGGCCTGGTGACAAGTTCTAGTGTCTTCCAGTCTTCCCTGCATATGTACTGAAGGGGCTTTCAGAGACTTTAGCTCACTCTGGGAAAATGAGAATTTCTGCATGCAGACATCAGCTAATGGAGACCCCCATCCCTTGCCCCAGCATTAATGTTCGGAGAAGCCCTGGTGCCCATTAGGGGGTTATTTTAGTATCACACACAATAGTCACCTTTATTAGCCACCGGAGATCAGGGAGGTGATGAAGTCTTCCAGGTAGAAAGGAGCATCACGCTTCACCTGGGAACGGAGTACTTCCTCTGTTTCTGCGACGATTCCTCATCTGTCAAGTGCAGTCCACAGCCTCGGGAATTTTGGCTTTTCCAGAACCTGGATGGCAGGCAGAGAGAGGGAGACAGGAAGGATAGAGCTGGTTCAGGTGGACATCAGGTCTGGCTAGTGTGTGTACATGGCTGTGTGGGAATGTGAGGTTTAGGGGGAGCATACTGTAAGGTCACTGGTCTATCACCCTATGTGGGCAGGGTCCACAGGAGTCAGGAGGTTTCTGGTGCACACACCTGTGCAGTTTTTGGCTGATCTGGGGGAGGAGGGAGTGGGCTGCTATGGAGCAAGCAGGGCATGCCCCTGCCTCTGAGACCTGGCCTCTGGTTCTTTGGAAGGGCTCCTGTGAGGAGAGGTACATGGGCTTGGCCTTCCAGAGCTGAACATCCTTGATTTCTGGGCTGGGATCCAGGACACCCAGCTTCTACATGAGGCCCAAGCAAATCCATTTTTTCCTCTGCATCTCAGTTTCTGTGGCCTAGGGAGCTAGAGACTGCGGACCCCCAAAAGCTTCCCTGAGGTCACAGTGATGCAGGCCAGGTCTTGGTTCCCTAAGGCTAGCTGGGGGTCGAGCCCAGAGCCTTGAGGCGTAGAGTCTTGTTCCGGCCTGGGGCAATCAGCACTGCTCAGGGAGACCATTTGAAGGCCATTGGCCTCCCTCCACTGTTGGCTCAGGTGCTGATGCTTCAAGGAGATCTAGGTCCTCCCTGCTACTCTGATCCCTTCTTGACTCTCCTGTGCTGAACTGGTGCTGAGGATCACAGCATGACAAACAAATGGGTGGGAATTCCTTTTGCTCTCTAAGCCTGTGAGTGACTTGGAAGGACCTGGGTGTGGGGACTCAGCTGACAGGGGAGCAAGGTTACCTCCTAGATGCATTCTGATGATTTGAGTTCTCTGGCCTTCCTCTGTGGTCCCCAAGGTCACCCTTGAATTTACAGGCACAGCGCTTTTGGCCACAGTCTCTGCTCCCTTGCTAGATAAAGAGACCCAGTGATCAAGGGACCAACTGAGGCCTGGCCTACACGCCTTCCTGCCCCCCGCCCCAGACACTGGCCCTGCTGTGGCCCCTCTGCCTGGACTATAGCCTTTGGATTCTCCACCTGGCTGATGCTAGTGGTCACGAATGGGAACACAAGCTAGGATGGCTGGGCTGGGCAGAGGAACAGCTTCTTTGGAAGGGCTCTGCAGTCACACAGACCTGGGCAGGGTTAGGCAGTATGACCTTCCTCTTTCTGGACCTTTCTCATCTTACCTGCAAAAATCTCATCAGGAAGAAATGAGAAGGGGCCGAGCCTGTCCTGGCATCTAGAAAAGATGTCACCCACGGTGACTCTTGCTGCTTGCTGCTTTCCTCTTGAGACAGTGAATGGGGATGTCTAGAGTCTTTGCAGTAGACCCCAGCCCGTTGGAATACCTACAGGGCTGAGGAGGCCCTTTGACTTTATTTACTTACTATCTATTTATGGCAGTGCTGGGGATTGAACCCAGGACCTTGGGCCTGGTAGGCAGGTGGTACTCTGCCACAAAGCCACATCCCCAATCCATGGAATACTTTCTTGAGACCTCAGGCCACGTTTGGCTTTGAGTCTCATGTTGATCTCCGTGTGAATGAGGAAGGGCTCCCTCATGGTGGGTGGTGTCTGATTTGTTACTTTCTGCCCAGGCGTCATGGGAGGCTAAAATTCAGAGGCAGGGAGGGACTTGGGAATATTGCAAAGTCCAAGCGCCCAGAGTGGAAACCTAGAGTTTGTTCCTCCTCAGAGAAAACTGAGGCCTGGGACATGGTGATGTGTGGGGCAGGTAGGGGACTCAGCAGGAGTGGTGCAGACCTGGCTGGAGCACTGGCGCAAGGAGCTGAGATGCAAGGGAGGGACCAGCGTGGCTGGAGTTAGAGTGACAAGACTGAGTGACAGAGGGTACAGGAGAGGGCTGGGGTTGGCTGGTGTCTCCTAGGCTGAGGCTTACAGCATCTGGCAGTCCAGAAGTGAGAGTGAGCCATACTTGGGATGGTTTGGCAGTTTCTGAACACTGAGGATGGCCAAGGCCACAGAACGAGGCTCCCTGCCCAAGTCCATTGTCACCCCACCCATGCCCAAGAGCCCATGCTGCAGAGGGAGGCTGTTGTGGCCTAGTGCAGTTCTCTGGTTATCTGGGGCCAGAGCCCTGGAATGAGACCCAATCCCATGGATGGACATAGCATGTTGAGGGCTGCAGGTGGCCTCTGTCTGTGTGTCCTGGCTTTGTTTTCCCCAAGTGGCTACATGAAGGGGAGGAGGGAAGTAGGGCAGTCTCCGCACGTGGCAGCAAATTTGGGCCATTGATTTCCATTTATTTCCTGCTCAAATGATCCAGGCCGGCTGCTGCTGGGGGTGGGGGCGGAGGGGGGGTGCTCTTTAGCATTTTAAGTTTGCAGATAATTGGAGGGAAATAACTCCAATAATGAAATCGCTGCTGGATCGCATTCTGATACGTGACAAATCAATTCATTTATGATACCTTTTTTTGTCACACTGAGCCATTCTGGCGCTCAGTGGAAACCTCTTAAATTAATAAAACTGTTAAATCCATAAAATCCTCCATTCTGAGTAGCACATCGCGGCACAAGTTTGAATCATTAAGGGAATAAAACTGATAAATGTGAGCCGGGGAATGCCTTTGTCTGTGGAGAGGGGCCGGCTTCAGGACAGATACAATAGTCGGGAGCGCCAATATGACCTCACTGGTTCGGCAGGGGGCGGGGCGGGGGCGGGGCCGGACACACTAGGGAGGAAGGCTGGTAGAAACCAGTCTTGACCTCACCTGTGAGTGGAGTAAGCGCTTTAGTGGTGATTTCTGCTGCTTTTGGCTTTTAAATAAAGTATGATTTAATAGCAAAGAGAGAACTATAAAGGCTTTATTGAACCCTGTCGAATCTGACTTGGTTTGATAGAGATTTTCCAAAATATCTACGTTTGTTGGACTGGCATAGTAAGTGGGGCAAGGGAGAAAGGGGCTGGACTCAGGCCGGCTGAGCAGCCTCCTAGCTAATCCTCTTGTTAGGAGTGTGTCCTGCTGCACTTCTCTGGGTTTCTGTTACCTCAACTGTAACTTGGAGATGGAGAAAAAGACCTTATGGTGAGGACTATATGAGGGTGTATGGAGCAGGGCAGGATACACCTTTTATCCTAGCACCCGGGAGGCAGAGACAGAGGCAGGCAGATCTCTGTGAGATAGAGGCCAGCCTGGTCTACATAGCAAGTTCCAGACTAGCTGGGGCTACAGGGAAACCCTATCAAAAATGAAAAAAAAAAAAAAAAAAAAGATTAAGAAAAGATGGTGTGTAAACTGTCAAGTGCAAGGGAATGGTTAGTGAATGGCCTTGTTGAACATGGCCCCAGATGCTTAAGGCTCTGCAGTGGTCACTGAGTCAGATTGCATTTTTTGCTGGGTTCTGTGGGTATTATATGATTGTGATAGAACACGCTGTGAGAGTCAGTGCATACACAAGGCAACAGTATGCCACATTTACAGGTTCTCCTCTGTGTGTACACAGCACCTGCACAGAGCCCTGGCATCCCAACCTCCCTCACTCAGTGTGGCTGGGCTCAGGAGGACTAGGTAGGGAGGCCTGTGCCCAGATGCCAGCCACTGTAGCCTCGCTGCCTGCCTTGCTAGCCCATTTGCAAACACTTAAAGGAGAATTTAGAGCCTCACTTCTGGAACAGGGAGGACACGTAGGAGACACACAGTTCTATATGGCTGCCTTGTTTTACTGGTCACCTTTCTGCAATGAATCTAGACGCTTCCTGAAGACATCTGAACCTTCCTCTATACTCACCCCCTCCAGAGTCAGCTGTAAGCTGAGCCCAGACAACCTGGAATGAATGGAGTATTGAGCCCCATTCTTTTTTTTTTTTTGGTCTTTTTGAGACAGGGTATCTCAGTAGCCCCAGCTATCCTGGAACTATGTAGACCAGGGTGGCCTTGAACTCACAGAGATCTGCCTGCCTCTGCCTCCTGAGTGCTGGGATTAAAGGTATGTACTACCACACCCGGCAAGTGAATATAGAGCCCCATTCTTGAAATGGGGATCATTCAGTAGGGCAGTGTCAAAACTATAACAAGAAAACCTCTCCAGGGTGCGCCAGAACACACATGTCAGGGTTACACATGCATAATCAGAACCAAAGCTGAGGAAATTGTCGTTACCTTTAATGCAGGAGATGCGTGTGATCCTCTCCTGCTCTTCCTTCTATCTATTCATTCCATTCTAGCCTGTTCTGCTTGTGTGTGAGTGTGTGTGTGTGTGTGTGTGTATGCATGTTTGCATACATGCAGGTACATGTGTGTCTGGGTGTGTGAGGCCTGAAGTTGTCACAAACTGTCTTCCTCAATTGCTCCCTACTTTATCTGTTGAGGAAGGGTCTCTCATTGAGTGAAAGCTCTCTAATTTTGGCCAGTCTAGCTAGCCACCTTGCCCTGTACCAACTCCCCAGTGTTGGGATTATAGGTGGCCACCATTCCTGCCTGGATTTTGAGTTCTGGGAAACACCTGAGGCATTCTATAAACACCTCATGTTTACATAGCAAGCCCTTTGTCCACTGAACCATCTTCTCAGGCCCTGTCCTTAGTTTTGAAATCCTGCCTTGGTCCACTAAATTAACTTTATGGTCTGCTAGGGGATGTGACTCACAGTTTAGAGAATTAGAATCTAGTCCAGTGCTCAATGTGTTGACAAGGGACTTTCTAAAGGCCACACAGCATGGCAACTGCACTCTACAGGCTGGGCAGGGCCCAGACTCCGACTGTCCCAGGCCATCTTCCCTGCACTGCCACATCTCTCTCTGGTACCACATGAGTTCCACCAGAGGCCTTTTCATTGGTCACTCTATGCAAGGCTCAGGGACTGTGGAGGGATGCGGTAGCTGTCATCAGTAGCCTCTGTCCATCTTCTTGAACAAAGAGTGGAAATGACAAGGTGGCTCAGCTGCCCTGTCTGCCCCACAGAGATCAGAAGGGGCTGGGGGCAGGGAGCCTTGTGCCCTGACATGTAGCCGGGAACCTGTCAAACCTTTGTTTCCTGGAGCACCAGGAATCCCTGGCAGCCACCAGCATGAGTGCTAATTGCCAGCTTGGGAGAGGATAGCAGCCCCCCACCCCCCATCAGCATCAATTATGGGCACTGGCCACGGCTGGGAGACAAAAAGTTCTTAGAGCCTGGCAGGTCTCAGTGTCATTACTTGGGGCTGCTGTGCCTGCCCGAGGAGAGACAGAGACAATAGCCACCCATCACCTTCCACCCTCTTGGTATCCTGGCCCTGGGTAGGCCCTGGGGGCCGTTGCATAGCCAGCAGGCCACCTTGATGTTTTGGCACAGTGGGCGATTGTTAAACCAAGAGTGATGGGTTGTTGTTACCTCTTATAGGTAGGGAAACTGCAGGTCCAGCTTTTTATTTGGGGGATGAAATCTTCCTGTGGAGAAATGGAAGTGACCTTAGCTAGACCTTGTGTAGATTTCACACTGAGAGCTATGTGGACTCAGAGGGTGAGTGATGGCTTTCAGGATCTTGGCTCTCACTCTGGTTCAGTGCAGTTTTAACTTAGGCTGGGGTAAGCTCTCACCTTTAGAACTCCAGCATTCAGGGTGTCCAAATCACTTGCAGACGAGTTAAAACACATGTGGTTCCCCTGTCAGTTCTGTTTGGTGTCCCTGGGGTGGGCCATCATCCAGTACCTGACAACTCCCAAGTGGGAGCTGATGATGTTGGCCTAGAGACTATTGATTATGTCCAGCCTTCAGCTCTCAGGCCATGTGCACCCCAATGTGAACCAATATAAAATTATAAATATACTTAAAATGTTATGAGATTTTTGTTAATACATGTGTGTGTGTGTGTGTGTGTGTGTGTGTACACTTGTATGTTCCAGACACTGGATGTCTTCCTCAATTGCTCTCCAGCTCCTTTTTTGAGATAGGCTCTCTCATTTGACCTGGATCTTCTGAATCAGCTATACTGGCTAGCCAGTGAGATCTAGGGATCCTCTTGCGTCTGCCTCCTGAGTACTGGGATTACAGGCACAGGCTGCCATGCCCAGCTTTTACCTGGGTGTGGGGCATCAAACTCAGGGCCTCAAGATTTCATGGCGACCACTTCGCCGATGGAGCCATCTGCCTAGTCCACTGACTCAGCTGTACTATTCTCAAGCATGAACTTGGAGGATGACAACATTGAACTGCACCTGTTCCACCCTCTGTCCTATCCAGTGCCCCTTGTTTTCAGTGTGTGCTTTGTCGACACCCTGGGGGCGTTCCTAGAATGTACATGCTGAGCTCCACATTTGTGAGGGTAAGTTTTCAGACATACCTCAGTCCTCCTCAGGGTCCTGGGAGGGTCCCTTCAAGAGCAGAAAGTGCTTTCTGATGGTTGAGAGCAGATAGATAGGCAAGGACAGCCCAGGAGGCAGGAATGCCCCTGATGCGGGGGGGGTTTTTTTTTGGGTGGGGGGTGTTCCAAGCTGGGTTTGAGCCAACAACTCCCAAAGACTGTGCTAGAACAGACCTTAAAGGGAAGAAGGCTGAATGTGGGACTCAAAGATTTTTGCCCCTTAAGGAAAAGTTGGGAACATAGAGTTTGGGCTGGACCTTAGAACGATCTCCACCCCCATCACAGTGTGGACCTGGTTGAATTTTAGTAACCCCAAGCTTGCAGCCTCACCCCTAGCCAGTTTCAGAACACCTCTATCATTTTGAAAAATCCCCTCATGCCCCTTAGCATTCACTGACCACTGCTACCTTCGGCAGAGAAAACCCAGGAATCCACTTTCTGTCTTTTTCTTGAAAGTTTGCATTAACAGAATCAAGCACGTGCGTATAAATCCTAGTACTTGGGAGGCTGAGGTGGGAGAATCACAAGAGGCTAGGCTGGTCTACAGAGAGAAAACAAAAATGTACAAACAGCTGGGCGTGATGGCACATGCCTTTAATCCCAGCACTGCAGAGGCAGAGGTAGGTGGATCTCTATGAGACTGAGGCAGCCTGGTCTACATTGTGAATTCCAGGTCAGCTGGGGGTATAAGGAAGCCCTTTTTAAAACAAAACAAAACAAAAGCCCCACAAACAACAAAAACAAACAAACAAAATGGGGCTGGAGAGATGACTCAGTGGTTGAGAATGATTGCTATTCTTGTAGAGGACTGGAGTTCAGTTCCCAGCATCCACATCAGGTAGCTCACAACTCCAGTGCTAGGGGATCTTACACTTTCTTCTGACTTCCATAGGCACCAAAGGCATGTCCCCCGCAACTTGCACATACATACACATAAATAGAAAACAAAACAAAATCTTTTAAAAAAACAACAAAACCCCAGAATCATTTAATAAATAATCATTTGTATGTGCTGCATATATATGTATGGTGTATACTTGTATGTAGTATATATTTATAGATGTACATATATATGTGGGTACATGCAAAATAATCTTACATGTATGTGTGGCATATATATGTGTGGTGTATACATATGTATGTGGGTACATACAAAATAACCTTTTGTACATATGTGTGTGGTGTGTATCTGTGTGGTGTATACATCTGTATGCCAGTGCATGTGTTTGTAAGTGTGGAGGCCAGAGGACGATTCTGGGTGTCCTGCTCTGTCAAGGTCCACTTTATTCCCTCGAGGCAAAGTCTTTCACTGAACCTCAAGTTTGCCATTTTTCTACTAGGCTGGTTGGCCAGCAAAGACCCAGGGATCCTCCTGTCTCCCTTCTTCTCTCCCCAGCACTGGGGTTACTAAAGGCACGTACATCACACCCAGCTTTTACGTGGGTGCTGGGGTTCCAAACTCAGACCCTCACGCTTGTGCAGCAACACCTTTTACCAAGCTAGCTTCCCAGCCCCCTTGATGAATAATCTTTTGTATCTGACTTTACCACTTAGTATAATGCTTTAGGGGCCACATCTGGGTTGTTTTATCTAGCAACCCTTCCTTTTCATTGATGAGTAATATTCTAATGAAGGGCAACTCCATATTTTCCAGCTCCAGTTCATGAGTGCTTGGATTGCTTCCAAGTTCTGGCAGCTTTGAATAATCCTGCTGTGAACATCTGTACATCAGTTTTCAGGTGGATGTATGTCTTTGTGCTGGATAGCTTTAGTGTCAACTTGACACACCTGGGTTGAGGGTGCCTCAACTGGGGAATTGCCTCCATTGGACTGGCCTATGGCCATGTCTTTGAGGCATTTTCTTGATTGTTGAGTGATGTGAGGGGGCCCAGCCCACTGTGGGTGTTGCCAGCCTTGGGCATGCGGTCCTGTATTGTATAAAAAAGCAGTTTTGGCACAGGTCAAAGTCGCAAGCCAGGAACCAATGTTCCTCCAAGGCCTATGCTTCAATTCCTGCCTCCAGGTTACTGCCCTGAGTTCCTATCCTCAGTGATGAACTGTGACCTGGGAGATGGAAGCCAAGTGCTCCAGCTCCTGCTTCCAGGTTCCTGCCCTGAGTTCCTACCTTGGGCTCCCTGATGAACTACAACCTGGGAGATGTAAGCTGAATAAACCCTTTCCTCCCCAAGTTGGTGGTGGTCAGAGTATTTTGCCACAGCAATGGAGAAACAAACTAGAACAGTCTCCATTTCTCCTGAGTTGATAACCAAGGATTGTATGTACTTTTAAAGAAATTACCAAACTTTCTTGACAAAATGATTGTAGTAGCCTGGTGTGGTGGCACACACTGGGAATCCTAGCCCTCTGGAGACTGAGGCAGAAGGGTCTAGGGTTCAAGGTCAACCTAGGTTATGTAGTAAGACTCTATCTCACAGAACAAAGCTAAATCACACAGTAGCCGTGGCGTTTCACATGTTGCTGGTGGTGGGTGAAGGCTTCATTGTCTCTACCACCTCCCCAGCGCTCGTCATTTCCTATTCCTTCTTCCTCCCTCTTTCCTTCCTTCTTCCTTTCCTCCTTTCCTTCCTCTGGGATTGAAGCCAAGG
Organism: Nannospalax galili; assembly: GCF_000622305.1. NCBI lineage: Eukaryota > Metazoa > Chordata > Mammalia > Rodentia > Spalacidae > Nannospalax > Nannospalax galili. The sequence goes on along the minus strand of NW_008352659.1, from coordinate 2,449,767 downwards.
CCTCCAGAATGCTAGTCAAGGGCTCTACCACGAGCTACTCTGCGGCCCTGGGTTGTTTGTTTTATTATAAACATCTGTAATTTTGTAATTACATTTGTAATTTTGATGAAATCTAACACTACTTTTTCACTATTATTACAAATTGTATTTTCTTGTCACAGCTGAGAAATCTTTACTTAATCCATGTCACTAAGATTTTCTCCTGTGGTTTTTTTTTTTCTTCTCTCTCTAGACATTGTATAATTTTAGATTTTACTTTTAGACTATGGCTCCATTTTGAGTTATTTTGTGTATAATGTGGAGAAAAATATTTTATTTATTTATTTATTTATTTATTTATTTATTTATTTTTGCATATAGCTATCCAGTTGTTCAGGCATCATTGTTTGAAGAGATTTTCCTTTCCTCGTATCGGTGTGATGTTCTGTTGAAAACCAGCTGACCACAGTAACTGTCCACCTCTGGCTTTTACTCTGTGGCACTGGCCCGAGTCTATCATCACTAATGTGACGCTGTCATGATTGCTGTCATTTTACTGTGATATTTGAAATCTACTGTAAGTTCTTCAGCTTGGTCCTTGATTTTCCAACTCGTATTTGCTATTCTAGGTTGTATTATTTCCACATAAATTTTAGGATCAGTTTGGAAATGCCTCAAGAAAAGCCTGTGGAGATTTTGATACGGATTTGATGGGTATTTCGGAGGCAATTTGCAGAAAATTGCCATCTTAATAGTATTGTTTTCCAGTTCATGAACATTTATTTAGATTTCCACTTATCTGGGTGTTCTTTCATTCCTTTTTGCAATATTTTATTTTTCGTTCCCTGAGTATAATTACTTCTTTTGTTAGTTTATTTCTAAATACTTTATTCTTTTTTTGTGGCATGAATAGGTTATTTCTTAATTTTATTTCCAAGCTATTCATGACTAGTTAATAGAAATACAATTGATTTTTGTATGCCCGATCCTCTATGCTGCAGTAGTTTTAAAGCAAAATGCCTTGATACACCTTTCACTGAGAAAGAAATAAATCTACCCTTGAGTCTGGCTCCCAAAGTTCCTAACCAATAAAATATGGCAGGTAATGCTGTGAGGGTTCCTAGGGCCAGATTTCTGGAGCTTGCTGCTCCCACTTCCTGTCTGAAATTCAGTCACCATACTGTGAGGAAGTCCCAGGGCCCCCAGTGTGACCCATGCAGTATGTGGAGAGGAATCCAGCTCCTGCCCTTGGCAGCCCAACCTGCCTTCTTATGAGTGTAGTGTCCCTGGGAGAGGCTCCTGCAGCGTCCAGCTGAGCAGTTTCAGTGGGAGCTGGTGGAGCTGACACCAGCCTTCAGCCTGGATCTTGCAAGCAAAGCAAAAAAGCCCCCTGCTGATTGGTGTCATTCTGGGTTTTTTTTCCAGGTTGGTTTGTTTCTTGGAACTTAGTAATAGGAAAGCTACAAACTATCTGGGAGAAAGAAAAAAATTGGGGAAAGAGAGGGAGGGATTAAGGGAGGGACGGAGGGGAGAAAGAAGAAGAGATGACTTGAACACCTACGCTGTAATCTATACATGCACATTTTACTTTGTTTTGTTTTGAGACTGGGTCTCCCTGTAGCCCCAGATGTCCTGGAACTTACTATGTAGACCAGGTTGACCTCTATCTCATAGAGATCTGCCTGTCTCTGCTGGGATTAAAGATGTATGTACACATTTTGATCACCTAAATTGGACCAGTGTATGAACATAGTGGCCTGACCATTGACAAACTGTGTGTGTGACCCTAGGCAGGCACTTCCGCCCCTTGCAACCTCATTCTCCCCATCTGTGGCAGTTGGGGCTACTAGATTCTCTCTGAGTCCGCTGAGGGCCCTGGGTCAAGCTGAAGGGGAGGCTATGTGGTAGCTGCTTGCTGAGCTTGGACAGAGGACTATGAGCACCACAGGTCCTTAGTAGGGATCTGATTCCAGCACTTTGTGGAAGTAACTCTAAATTTGCATGCTTTCAGAAATAACTCAGAAATCCAAGTGCTTGGTTCTCCTAAATGGCAGTAGCTTATAAAACTGGACACAGTGACACAACCAGGCCCTTGACCTCCACCCAGTGAGAACAGACCATGCCCATCACAGATTTCACGTCTTCCCTCAGGAGAGGCTTCTACCCAAGGACAGTGGGGTATGAGGATAAAGCCCAGCAGAGAGGCAGCCTCCTTTCAGCCCTGGGGTGGGGGCAGGCAATGAGGGCAGAGGGGGAGCCTTGGTGGAACCTGGCTGCTTTGGGGCAAGAAGGGAACATTCTACATGGAGTGGCGAATGGAGTGAACCCTAAATGTTTGCTGACTCTCCAGGCTGACTTCAGTGGCCTGACTGGGTCCTCAGAACCCTGGATTCAGCTGGCTTCCATTCTTAGGATGGAGAGGAGAGAGGGATGGTTAAGGGCTCAGGCTCTGTGCCTGGGGCCCTGTTCATCCATCGAAGGGCAAACAGCCAGGCTCAGGATCAGACTGTGGCCCCTCTGTGCCTGAATCTCCATCTTTCACCTTTCTCTCCCAAACCCATAAGCCCCTGGGCCATGAAATCCAAGGGCTTGCTGGATTTTAGCTTTGGACATGTTTGGATTCTGCTTCAAAGAACTGCAGTCTGTGAGGATGGGAACTTTGGGGGAAAGGGGATTTCACTTATGGAAACTCCAGGGCTTTACATAGGTTCATCTCTTCCTCACAAAACAGGAAGAGGAAGTGACCTTTCTATATGTTTTGTAGTTTTACTCTAAAGTTCACCCATTTAAAATGTATGCTTCAGGAGTTTGTAGTATATTTACTGAGTTGGGTAGCCATTACTACAACCTATTTTTTTAATTTTGCTTTAAAAAATGTATTTATTTTTGCCAAGCATGGTGGCACACGCCTTTAATCTCAGCACTCAGGAGGCAGAGGCAGGCAGATCTCTGAGTTCAAGGTCAGCCTGGTCTACATAGTGAGTTCTAGACAAGCTGGGCCTATAGGGAGACCCTTTTTCAAAAAGACCAAAAAAACTTTTTGTTTCCATTCTGCTTTTTGAGGCAGGGTCTCACTATGCAGCCCCAGCTGGTCTGGAATTCACTATGTAGACCATCCCCAGGCTAGCCTTGCTCTCAAACAGAGATCAGCCTGCCTCTGCCTTGTGAGTTCTGGGATCAAAGGTGTGTGCCATTATGCCCAGCCACTTAAATTTTTTTTTTTTTTGAAAAAAACCAAAATCTCAAGTAGCCCAAGTTAGTCTTGGAACTTGCTGCTAGCTGAGGACGACCCTGAACTTCTGATCCACCTGCCTTTTCCTCGGGAGCACTGGTACTATAGGCATATGCCACCCCTCCTGGGCTATGCAGAGCTGGGAGATGAACCCAAGGCTTCGTGCATGCTAGGCAAGCACTACTGTCCAATTTATATCCTCAGCCCCCACAATCTAATTTTAGAGCACTTTCATCCCCCAAAGAAGTCTTGTACTCATTTCTAGTCACCTCCCATTTCAGCCCGAGTGACGGGCATGCGAACTTGCACCTTGTCGCCGGCTTTATTGTTAGCTGGGCCATTCTGGCCTCTTCCATCTTGATCTGCGATGCTCTACATTGTGCAGGAACCCTGGAGCATCTCAGGGATGGAGTGAATTCCAGTCTTCATGACATATTACCTGCACTCTTCAAATAGGGCCCACTCTTCGATGCCACTAGCCCATTGTCAAAACCACAGAGATGTAATTGGCAAGATCCCTCTGAAGCCTGTTGTGAAATGAGGAAGTGGATCAGTGAAGACTGCAGATTGCCATAGCTCCCACACCTGACACAGGCCTTCCTCCGCATTTAATGGGGAACGAATGAAGGTGTGGTTGATGCCTGCCAATATACAGTAAGTGCCAAATGAGTAGAGGCAGAGTGCAGTGGGAGGTCAGGGCCCTATACCACAGGATGCATTTGTGGGAAGTGGTGGGGAGTCAGGAAAGGTTTGCTTTAGAGGTGAGGCCAAAACATGGTCCACGCAGAGAGAAGGGGGGACATTTAACTGCTTCTCATAAATGTTTGTCCATGTGCTTAATCTAGTGAGAGGCTGGTCTCAGAAAGTCCTTCACTTCTGCTATACATCTGAGGAACTAAAACCCTGGAAGAGGGGGCTGGAGAGATGGCTCATCAGTTAAGAACATTGACTGTTCTTACAGAAGACCTGGGTTCAAATCCCAGCATCCACATGGCAGCTAACAACTGTCCATAACCTCAGTCCCAGGGGATCCAACGGCCTCTTCTGACCTCTGTGGGCATTACACGACACGGGTGCACTTACCTACATGCAGGCAATACACGCATACATATAAAATAAAAATAATAAATAAAATATTTAAAAAACCCTGGTAGAAACCATACTTGTTTATTATTATTTGAATATTAACATGGGAAAAACTCTGGGAACTAGGGCAGGGCTGCTTGGGGAGGCTTCAGATGGGAGGTGACACTTGAGAACGATTTTGAAGGATGCATAGGAGTTCACAAGGCAGGAGAAAGTAAACACAGCTTGTGCTAAAAGAACAGAATAAGAAGTCATTGAGAAAAGGCACATGTTTGAGGAATGTTGCAAAATACCATAGGACAGTATGCAAGGTGCCAAGATAGGTGCAGGTGGGCATATTACAAACAGACGTGACGACCACGCTATGCAATTTGGTTGTTATCACATAACTCGTTCATTCAGGTAATTATTTCTCTATGTTTCCTAAGCACTTACTATATGTATCAGGCTCTGTGCTAGGTGCTGGGCACACCCTAGTGGAAAGAGAAGGTAAGCAGAGGATGGATTAGAAAGCAGAGACAGACTAGTCAGAAGGAGGCTGGGATGGGCATCAGCTGGACACGAGGTTCTTGCCAGGGTGGTGTGGAGTGGACAGGGAGGAGCCATGTGTATGAACTGAAGATGGCGGTGCATCTTTGCTACTTTGTCAAGATAAGCGGAGTGATGTTTGAACTTCAAGTTGATCTACTGGCCAATAGAATGGGGCAGAAGTGACACTTGGGATATTGGAGGTAGGTTTGTAAGAAGGCACACACCGGCTTGGGCCCCTAACACTGTATGGAGAAGCCTCAAGGTGTCCCACAGCTACCGTGCTACAGAGGTCATATACATGCTTTCAAAGGATAGTTCCTGTTCAGCTCTACCTTCCAGGTGTTCCTACAAAGGCATAACACGTGCATGGCATGATGCTAACATGAAGGCTTCTGATGGGCCCACACAGCAGCATAGTACCAGTGGAGTCACCTCCATCCACCCTGGATAGATTAGAAGATTCACTGGGCAAAACCATACCTGAATTGCAAACCACAAAATCTAAAATAGCATGAAATAGCATTTGGATTAAAACATTAAGTTTTGGAGCAGCTTATTACTTAGGGCCAAGTAAATGGGAGCAGTGTGGGAGACAGAGGCTCATAGGCAGTTGTGAGGGAGACACTGTCTCTACAGATGGGATTGAGTGACTCATCCAAGTTAGAACTGGTACATCTAGCAAATAAAAACAGACTATCTACTTGAATTTCAGATACACAGTGAAAAAGATTTTAGTAAGAGTTTCCCCCAAGTATTGGATGAGATATATTCACACTGACCAGTCATTGATACTCTGAAATTCAGATTTAACTGGGCACCAGTATTCTTCTGCCCCCTAAATCCAGTGGTGCTTGACATGAGATCAAGCACTGGAGCAGAGGAAGACTGGGGGCCAATGAGGAAAGAGGCCTGGGTCAAACAGTGTAAGGCTTAGGCCAGCAGGTGAGGTGGCTGCAAGGCTGGTGGGGGCAAGCCTGTGCTGAATCCACACTGGATTCAGTGTGTTCTCTTAGCGGGTATCTTGGCAGCAGCTAGGCCTGGGGCCCCTTGCTGGAACCCCAGTCTATATATGGCACTGGTCACAAGGAGAGGCAGGCATAGGTTCCCTCTACCCTGATACCCCCATCCCCCTGCAGCATGTGAAGAATGCAGCCTACTGAGAGCTCCCTGCGTGGCTGGGTGCCCAGGCTGTGCCCCACTGGGCCCCTCTGAGGCATCTTCTCATTGTCCTATTGGCTGTCCCTACAAACTGCTATCTCCTGTCGACGGCTAGCCAGAGGACTCCTATCTCCAGAGACACTGACACACAGGCTCCGTCTGAGGGAACCCACTGCCAGTGTGGGGGGAGCTCCCTGGGGAGACTGGGCCAGGGCAGCACTCAGCTGCCCTCCCACCCCCCACAGGGGCTTCCTCAGTGGGGGCCCCCACACTGTCTCCCTCTGGTCTCTGAAGATCTTATATCTCTGGCTCCCAATGAGCCAAGGCCTTTCTAGTAAGAAGGGCATATTCTGGGGGCCACTCTGCCTTGCCATTTCTGTCCAGCCTCCCCCTTAGGAAAGCAGGCTCTGCGGTGAGCACACATGGATCCTGGCTCCCTACAATGGTCTCTCGGGTCTCCCTCTTGTGACCCATCTGGGAGCTGGGGAAAGCCTTGGATTCTGGCTTGGGTTGGGAGGTTCTGACACAGGATGGCTCTTCTCTGAGAGGGGCTTCAAAGCATCCCTCAGTCTATCCTCTGGTGACTGCCCATTGTCTAGGACTCTGCTGCCTCGCCCCCAGCTGCTCAGGCTCTACCCCTTTACCAGGTGATCATCAAGCCTGTGGTGTGCTGAACACCTTGTGACCTGGACATGTCCCAGTCTGTCTACTTTCAAGGACTAAGGGGTCCACCTGGGGAGCCAGGCAGTTGTGGTGAAGATGAGCAAACTTTCAGAACTGTGTGTCTATGCCCTGGAGTCTAGAATCTAGAGCCAAGCTTGTTGGTGAATGATCAAGTGGCTGTGGACAAGTCACCCCAGGTTTCTGTGACTCAGGGACCTCTCTGTGTGCTGTGGCCGATGCTTCTCATCTTCTTTTGCTACCTTAGAGGAGCAGCAATGAGAAGAGTGGATGTGTCTCCTACTTGACAGGGAGTCTGTCTTGGTTAGAACACAGCTTTGTTTGTTTGTTTGTCTGGAATATAAAGTGCTGCACTGTAGGACAAATTGTTCAATACTGCTCCAGGGGGTTGGAACAGGTTCTCTGGAGAATGGGACATTGGAGGTGGACCTGAAAGAACAAGAAGGAATGTTCTGTGGAGATCAGATAAGAATGGTGGTACTGGAGAGGAGTGGGAAGGGTGTGGTAGGCACTGGGAACTGCATGTGCAAAGCCACTGGGGATGGAGAGAACCAGGCAGACACCCAGAATAGCAAGTGAGGGGAGGAGGGACAGGGCCGGTAGCCCAGGGATGCTGGAGGGAGGGGTCACCCTGGGGTCAGTGTGGGAGAAACTTTGCATGCCACCCTGAAGGGTCTGGATTTTATCCACTTGACAGTCAGGAGCCAAAAAAGGCTTTTAGCGGGAGTGACATGGTCAAACTTGTGCCTTGGCTCTACTCCTCTGTCCTCTCTTGAAATCCTGCCCAAATATCCTGAGTCCCCCGACTCAGGGCACAGCAGAGGCTCTTGTGGGAGGCCACATCCCACCTGTCTCTCCCTGTTGCTCGCCTAGCAGCCCAGTGCTGACTGGGCACCTTGTGTTTTCTACCAAATCTCACAGATCATCTGAGCATGCCTGGACTGAGCTCCCAACCGTTAACTCTGTGCTACTGGCATGGAATACTCAAATACCACCACAGCGAGGATTGACCTGCATCACTGGGTTAAACCAGCTCAGAAGGGCCAAGCCATGTTTCCCTGTGATCTTGCTGGACTAGGCTCTGGACTAGTGGCCACCACAGAAACAGCCTCTTCTCCCTGGTAGTAAGAGAGGCTTCAGTGCAGGATCTGGTTGCTTTGATTGGCTTTTTATTTGGCACAGGGTCGCATATAGCACAGGCTGGCTCAAACTTGCTGTGTGGCACAGGATGACCTTGAACTTCTGCTCTACCTGCCTCTATACCCTGAGTGTTGGGATGTATGTACCACCATGTCCCATTTATTTGGTGCTAAGGATTGAACCCAGGGCTTTGTGCAAGCAGTCTACCAACTGAGCCACATTCCCATCCCTCTGGTCTGCTTTATGTTTGACAACCAGATATGTATGAGGGCCAAGATTTAAGGCACACAGAGTGAGCAGGGGTCCTTGGAATTCTTGTGGAGGCAGACGAAGTCTCATTCACAGCTTGCAGGAATTTTATATGTAGTACTCAAAGGCCTGAAGATTCCTCTGGGTCCATCCATTATGAAGGGGAAACTGAGGCCCAGAGCTGGGGGCACCACCTGAAATCCCACTGGGGTCAGTGGCAGAACCAGGTCAATTCTGTGGGAGGAAAGGAATGGGGCCATGGAGGCTTTAAGGAAATGCTGGAGTTGAGGACAGGGCTAGAAGCAAGGAGCCAGCAAAAGCACTGATGACAAGCAGGGATGAGCTACTGGTAGGAGATCTGGCTACTTCTTAAACTGCCAAACCCACCCCACAGCCACTGGAAAGTGGATCAGTCCAGGAAAATCGCCCCATGTTTTCAGTATTCTAAGTGGAAAGAGAATCTATCTTTAGCCTGTACTTGGGGCAGAGCCTGAAGAGGACAAGTGAGCATTGAGAAGGCACCCTCGGGGATGGAGAGACGGCTCAGCAGTTAAGAGCATTGGCTGCTCTTGCAGAAGATCTGAGTTTGGTTCTCAACACCCACCTGGCAGCTAACAACCATCTGTAACTCTAGTTCCAAGGGATCTGATACCCTCTTCTGGCCTTTGTGGGTATCACTTATGCAGTGCACTTATATCCATGATGGCAAACACTCAGACACATAAAAAAAATATTAATAGCTGGGTATGGTGGCACACGTCTGTAGTCCCAGAATTTGGGAGGCAGAGGCAGGCGGATCTCTGTGAGTTCAAGGCCAGCCTGGTCTACATAGTGAGTTCCAGGACAGCTGGGGCTACAGGGAGACCCTGCTTCAAAAAGACAAAAAAAAATATTAATAATTTTTTTAAAAAGTCATTCTCTTCCCTGCCTCTGCTGAGCACCTGACTGATGCTGGGGGCAGAGGGTACAGATGTCAAGAGTCCTGTGACATATGGAAAAGATGGCTATTTTGAAAGTAGTATAACTTGACCCCAGAGCAAATTATCTAGCTTTGGGCAGGAGCAGGGGCAGTCAGGGAAGCCTTCTTCCTGGAAGAGAGGCCCAAGATACTGTCTTGAAAGATAAGAACGAATTGAACAGACTGAAAATGGGTGCTGTGCTGTCAGCCTGTGAAGCAGCAAGCACAGAACCAGAAAGACATGAAACTATGTGAAGTGATTATTGCTTTATACATGGATGACAGCCCTTCCCCAGCACAAAAGGGGCAGGGAGCCTGGAGGACTCTCTGGGACCAGGCTGGCACACCACTCTTAGCTGTCTGTGTCCCTGGTGCAGGCTTTAGAACTGACAAGAGGCTTGTTTGGGTCTGTGTTTTAGTCACTGACCCTGGCAGTTTTGAGGCAGCTGACTCAGAGTGAGCAAAGGCAAGAGGTGGGGAGACTGTTGCAATAGCTCCGGCAAGAGGCAATGAGGCTTGACTTTGGCTGTAGTCACGGGACTGCAGAGAAGAATGAGTTGAGAAATCCTGCAGAGGTCGGGTATCAGGACCTAGTGACAGGATGCACTGGATAAGGTGGGGTCCAGGCCAGCCTCTGGCTGGTTGAGCCCAGCAGGAGACATCTGGGGGGCAGAGCAAGCTGCAGACTCAGGGCTGATATCAGGTTGACACAGGGTGAGTCTTAGGCTATGTGGTGGGAAAAATCCCAGGACACAGCTACAGCACCAGAGTGTGGAGGTCAGGAGAGGGGGCTGAGGTAGCTGGCCACATCTGGCAAGGGCTGGAGCAAGACAGTGACAAAACCCTCAAATACAGGAAGGTCCTAGAACCTGGACCTTTAGGGAGGAGGAGAGTCCTGTAAAACATTAGGGATGACAGAGAGGTGGGGGGCCAAGGCCAGTGTGGGTGAGCTCCTTGGGAATACCGAGCCAGGGCAGCACCCAGCTGCCCACCTTCCCACAGGGCCTGCCTCAATGGGTGCAAGGCCTTCATGATTTTGACAAAATTAGGTGTCTTCAGGGATTGACAAGGGTCGTGAGTTGAAGGACAAATGTCAGGGAGGAAAAGAACTCACAAGGGAGATGGGAATGAGGCAGTCAGAAGACTGTGTGTCAGGATGAGGGTCCAGCTGAGCCTAGAGCCCCACTAACATGGCCAGCTTGCTGAGCCATGAATTGCTGAGCTTTGAATTCTGGCCAGCCTAGGCTTACACCTGGGAGAGCTGTGGTTGGCATGGCTTAGACAAGTATAGCCTGACAAGGGAAGAGAAGGAGGATATACTGAGGATTCTGGGGTGCCTGGGAGAGGGTCACCTGGATGACCAAATTATTGGGGCAGTTGGAGAATGAGACCACAACATGTTATGGTTGAAATGGGAGAAGCAGGGGTAGAGGATGGCTTGATTCAAGGTAGGCCATGGGGAGGAGATGGATGCTATGGGACAAGGTCCCTGGAGACAGGAGCTGATGGTCTGGGGAGTCCAGGTGTCAGCTGGGCCACCAGTAAGGATTCTAAGACCAGCAGGTAACATGAAGCCCTGGGTGAAGGATTTCAATCCAATGAGCTGAGGCTGTGGTCTAGGACAGAAGAGGCACTGAGAAGGTAGGTAGGAGAGCTATGTAGAGGCATGATGACAAGACTGGCAGGTAATATTACCTGGAGGAGAAACCCCACCTCGTGAAGTTGATAGAATCATGATCCAGAAACCCATCTGGGATGGGAAGAAGCATGGAGGTAGGGAGGCCCACCTGGAGGACAAGGACAGAGGGGCTGTTACCAAAGGTATTGGAGTTCCAGATGAGTCAGTGGGAGGTAGGGAAAGGAATGTAGGTCAGGTCTGGAGAAGCAAAGAGCAGTGAGGGGGAGGGGACCAGAGGGGGGACCAGAGGGAGGCATAGGAGAAGCATGGTGCAGGCTTCAGGAGGAGTTGTCCATGTGAACAAAGATGTGGGGTGGGGTAGGGGTAAGGGGGTGGTCAACAGGGGAGAGACCCATTCATTCAGTCATTTTCTGAAGACTCATTGGGGATTTCTGTGCCTGGCTTTTATGTGTGGAACCCATCTACCCATCCCTGAACAAAGGGACAACCCTTGTTCTCATGGAACTTCTGTTCTTTTGACATATGAGGGGACAGGCAGAAAAATTACCAAGCATGACAAGAAGAGAACTTGAGAGAGCGTTAGAGGGTGATGAGGGACAAGGGAAAGGATCCTGGTAAGATAGTCATGGAGGTGTGTGCTGGAGTGGGAGGGTGGTGGTGAAAACCCACCTAGCTTGACCTGAGCAGATGGTAAGGGGCTGAGGTTTGGGGAAGAGGCCCTATGGTTATTCTGATAAGCACCTACATGGCAGCTAACAACTGTCGGTAACTCCAGTCCCAGGGGATCCGACAGCCTCTTCTGACCTCCGCGGGCACTGCACGACATGGGTGCACTTACCTACATGCAGGCAATACATGCATACACATAAAATAAAAAAAATTTTTTAAAAAAGACTATATCATGTCTTGGGAGGCGGGAAGCTGAGGCATGAAGAAGCTCCAAGTGGGTGAGAAGGGATGGGAAAAGCAAGGAAAAGAAATCAAATACCCAAATTTACTGTGCCAGGGATGATAGGAAAGCAAGGGCATTAGCAGTGTGAGCTAACTCTTTGGTGCCCAGACCCTCAAGGCATCTCCAAGACCCTCATGAGATGAGTGTCCAGTCTGGGCTTGGAAGTGTCAGTGGCCATCATCACAGACTCTAGGGCTGACACTTACTCATCAGCTGTGTGACTTTAGAGAGTTCCTAAACCTTTCTGGACTCAACTTCCAGATGTGGAAATGGGATAATAAAAGCACCTGCCTCATAGGTGGTGGTGAAGACTCAGTGATGGAATACACCCATACATGCTGTGCTCGGTTACTATGGTCTTTATCCAGGGTCAATTAGGTAGAGGTAGAGGCCGGGCTTGGGATCAGAGCCTGTGGGTAGCTTGACTTCCTCCTGCCTCTGCCCAGTGCTTTCTGGACATGCTGACCCAGCTGGGGAGGGCTTTGAGGCCCCTGCTGTGCAGGCCCATGCCTCTGCAGCAAGCATGTGACATACTGTGGCCTGATGTGTTTTCCCGTCGTGGTGCAAGGCATGACTCAGAAGGCCATGCTGTGGCAACGCTTCCTCGGGCATGCCCACCTCATCGCCCCTGCATTCTTTTGAATCTCTCTGAATCAGATTTTTTATGTGGCTCTGCCACTCACCCTTATTTATGCAGAAAATGGCCCCACAGTTCCAACTTGCTCAACAGCCCGAAAGATTCAGCTTTGACCCTGGAGGGGAGGGGGGGCGTTCACAAATGAAAGAAGGGAAGAAAAAGAAAAAGGAAGAAAGAAAGAGCCAGCAACAATCAAAACAACCTTCTCCCTGTCTAATCTGGGCAGCTTCCAGTGGTGGTGGGGGGAGCTTTTCCACCGCAGATCTCCCCCTCCCTCTCGGGCTGTTTTCACAGGAAGCGAATCCTGGGGCGTTTTCAATGTGCCCCTCGAGGCAGAACAATGAGGCCCTTGAAGCCTAGGATCCTCGCTTCCTCCAGTTATCCGGGAGCCTGCGGAAGCAGGCAAGGGAGGCTGCCCGGAGGGAACCCGGGGACCCAGGCGGGACCGCGCTGGGGGAGGGGCTGGCCTGCAGGGTGTTGCCCCGTCGCCCCGGGGAAGCCCGTTAGCCATATCATAGGTTGGGATCCGACAGTGTGCGGAGGTACCCGGCCATCTCCGATTGGGGGCGGGGAACAGGGTGGAGGCGATGAGGATCCAATTACCGCTGCTCCCGCCGGGTCGCTGGGAGGTGGCGGCGGGATGGGGGACGCGGAGCCTCGGCCGGCCTGGGATGCCCGGGCTGCAGCTCCCGGCCCGGCCTCAGCTGCCTCATTGTTTATTGTGGAGCCGGCCGCTCCCCTTCCCGTCCCCTCCCTCGCTCCCGCCCGCCAGCTCCCGTCCTCCCTCCTCCCCGAAGAAAGAAGAGCCAGTCTGTGGAGGCGAATGAGTCATGAATAAACAAACAGCGTAGGGGGGAGCTGTCACTCTGAGCTGACTTCCTGGCCGCGCTCCGCTCCGCGACCTCCTGGCGGGGCCCCGAAGCCAGCAGGGCTGCGGCTGCGCAGGCCACTCTGCCCGCCCCAACCCCGGGGGGCCGTGCCCAGGACCCCAGTTGCCCGGCTTGTCCTGGGTCGCAGCCCTCACAAGCATCATGCGTGGTGTCCTTGTTTGCTGGAGTAATTGGGTAGTAAGTGCTGTCCCCTGAGATTTGACAAAAATCGTGCATTTAGGATAGGCAGTAGCCGTGGGTGTCTGCTGTGTGTTGCTTTGCCAGTGTAGGACCCGTGTTCTGGGAGGGTCTGTGTGTGTGTGTGTGTGTGTCGGGGGGTCCATGCTCTGTAGACACATGGACACTGGCAAGGAAGTATATACATCGGCAGAACAGAGTGCACACATGTGTGGGTCCGTGGTGTGTTGTGTGTGTGTGTGTATTGGGTGACCGTTTGTTTCCTGATCCTGAATTCACTTGTTTCTTTCTTTATGTTTTGCACATCTCTACTTGATCTCTTTTCTTCTCTCTTGTGGGTCATTTGGGGCCATTTCTCCGCAATAGTGAGGCCCCCAGGGCCCCAGCAGACCTCCAAGGCCTGGCCAGGCTGGCTTCAGTGTCCAACCAGCTGTGGCCACACACAGGCTGATGGTTCTGACTCAGGGCCTGATCAGAACTGAGGGGTCTGACAGGGCTCAGCCAGTGAGCCCTTGCTGTGGCTGTGGAGATGGCACTTTGCAATCAGCCTATGGGGGTCCCTGTGGTTGGACAGGGCCAGCCTAGATCTTCTGGGGGCTGTGACCACATGGGATCAGCAGCAGAGGCAGGAATAAGTCATTTCTTCTACCATCCCTGGCAATCGCCTGTAATCACCTGGGCCATGCCAGGGTAGTGCTGATGGCTGGGGCTGAAGGAGGAAGGCTGTGAGAGGAAGGCAAGGAGGACTTGGGCTGTAGCCCCTGCTGCTTGGCTGAGTCCAACCTGTAGTGTGGGCTCTGTTCCCCCTCTAGGGCTGTCCTCAGCTCCTGAAGAACCCCAGCTCAGGCTTGGAGCTTGCACGCAGGGAGAGACCCCTGTCATCCCTGGCTCCCACAGCCCCATCACCACTGTCTACTTGCAGAAGGCAGCATCTTAGCGCTGGTTTGTAGCCTTCATTGTGTCTTGGCCGGGAAGGTAAGCAGCAGGGCAACCCTGGCCATTCTCCAGAGATTCTCCCATCCTTCAGTTGGCAGATAATTTGGAAGATTAGAATTACCATGGTTTGGGACACAGATGGATGGCTGCAGACGTTAAAGGGAGAATGCCTGTGGACTGCAATGTGGAGCTTGGCTCAGGAGATTACTTTCTGTTCACCTCAGTCCTGACCTGGGTGTTGATCATCAGGGCCTAGAATTTTCCATCTTATTTTCTGGCCCAGGGAAGTGATGGGACCCCAAGACTGTCTGGAAGTTGAGGATGCAGAAGCAGTCCACCCTATAGGTGAGGGATTCTGAGTGCCAGGGCAGTGTGGGTGCCTTGTTTGGCCCAGGCTCAGTGCTAGGGTGGTCTCATCAGGCTGGATCTATAGCATCTTTCTGGGACTTGCCCTGTGGAGAGTGGTCTCCACCTCCTCTGGTCACCCTCTGACTGTACTTCGTCTGGTCTCAACCTGTAGAAGAAATTTCTTTGGTCTTCATGGAAAAAAGACAAGAAAACAGTCAATACTTAGGAAGATTTCATGTGGAAATGTGGATTTTCCATTTCTCTCAGATTACTGAGAATTTAGATGCATGATTTACATTTATTTGCCCTCTTTCCCTTCCTTTGTCTGTCTGTCTCTCTTCCTTTTTGGCAGTGTTTTGACATATAGCTCAGGCCAACTTTGGATTCAAGAGGATCCTGCTTCAGCCTTCCTATGGCTGGGATTACAGGCCTGCCAGTGGCTCAAGTTTCCCCACAGCAAGTGTAGACTGGGGTTGAGGGGCAGGGTCCCCAGAGGGAGATTGAGAATGCTTCAGTTTGTACCATTCTGGGTTCTTCTCTATTGCACTGCTTCTCAGACTTGATCAGGCAAGAGAATTGCCTAGAGGTATGCTAAAACTCAGATTGCTGCACTCACCCAGAGCTCCTGTTTCTGAGGATTTGCCCGAGAATTTCTAGCAAGTTCTAGAGTAATGCTGCTGTTAGTGGTGGTCAAGGGACCCACTTGAAGGACCTGAGGCTGCAGCAGGTAGATCATCACACTTGGCCTGTTGTTTTTATGTGAAGTAGGGAAATAGTTCTTGGATACTTTCAATTCTAGCAAATGTAGGGAAATTTAAAAGACTAGAGAATGCTGGGGATAGGACTCATTGGTGGAATGCCTACCCAGCATGCACAGGGTCCTGGGTTCAAACCCCAGCACCACACACACACACACAAAAAGAGAACAAGCACTAATTCGCTAACTAACTAACTAACTAAATAAATAAATAAATAATAAGGATATAATTTGCATTTGTTCTAACAAAATGGAGAAGGGTGCATTTATCAGGACATGAAGGGTTTTTCCCTTTGGTGTTTATGTGTGCACAATTTGCATATGTGTCAAATAAACACAGTGTAGTCACTGCTGCAGTGAGATTGACCAGAACACAACACAGGAATGTGCCATGTGGCCATGACTGCTTGCTCTGCAGTTTCACAGGTGAGCTGCACTCATTTACTTTACCTGCATGGTGCTTCAGGTATTTGAGGGTGTGACCCCCCCCCACCTGCCACAACCTGTTCACTGATTGAATAACAGTGATTTGAGTTAGGACAGGGGTCACAGGGTATGAAACAGGCTTCATCTCCATCCTCATGGGGTCACACACCATAAAGACAGGCAGATCAATGGCTACAATGGAAATACGCAAGAATCAGAATTGGAGAATAATGGGTGTGTTGGACTGCCTTAAGTCTGCATGGTCAGGGAAGCTTCTGTGAGGTCCTTGTCCCATGGAGGGATGGGATTGGGAAGCAAAGGGGATCCTGGGCCAACTTAGCTTGAATCACTGTCTTAAAAGTTGGAGGCTGGTGAAAGGCCAGGTTTTGGCTCTGGTATTCTTCCTCTGGACTTACTACCTCTAGACGGTTCAAGCCTTCCGATATTAGCCTACCACTCACCACATTCAGCAGCATTGGCCAGAGACCCACTGCTTTCTCTGGCTTCCAGGTCAGGGCCAGCTCCCCAGTGCCCTGTGCTGGTATTAAGTGCTTCATGAAACTGGACAGTGTGTTCAGGGGCCATGCTATCACCTGTTGAGTCTCATTGTCTTTATAGTGCTTAGACGCTCCGCCCCCCCCATTTGATCCTGCTTATGTACTGATGCTTTCCATGACCCATAATTCCCAGTTTGTCTGTCTACAATATTGGTCAAAGGGTGGTATTTTGCCTTCCTCACAGAGGCCAACCCAAGGCGGAGCACAAAGCAGGGCAGAGGACAGGAACTTCTCATTTTTGCATATCCCCAAATGCCTAACGGCTCTTGCCTGGTTATGAACCAGTGTAAATTCTTCCCCTACTGTACCCATAGAAGACATCACTAATCGATCATGGCCTGGGGCTGTAGCTTAGTGGCAGAATGTTTGAATGTTTACCTAGCATGCATTGAAGCCCTGGATTTGATCTCAGTAATACACACACACACACACACACACACACACACACACACACAAAACCATCACGCATGACATTCTCCCACAGAGCTCACACATAACACCTGAATCTTCTCAACACAGGAGGCTGAGGCTGAATAAGCATTGGTTTGTGGGCTGAAATGGATTAGCTATTCTTGTTTTAGGAAGAAGTCAGATATTATGCAAATCCCATTTGGACTTTTGAATAAATGAAAATAGAGACATGGATCTAAGTGGGATTTGAAGCAAGGATATAGGAGCTGGACTGGGCTGGCAGCCAATGAGAAGAGAGCTCTGAGGAGTGGCTAGGCAGTGGGCAGGGCATTCCTCTGAAGTAAGGTGCTCTGGCTGGGAGGCATCAGTGAGGAGTCCAGGCAATGGGTCCAAGGGCTAAGTCCCACAGGAGATCCCCAGGGCTGGTGAAGGGCTTAGTCTTACCCTCCCACACTTCCTCTCATAGCTGAGATGCTACCCTTTCCCCAAAGGCTGGAACACTCCTACCCCAAGTTAAAAGAAAAGTCAGGGATGCACTTTGGAGGATCCCCCGTAAGCTAAATAAGCATTTAGGGAAATTAACAGTGGGTCTTGTTCTTAGAACAGCAGATTTCTGACAGAGCTGAGGTCCTTGGAGAAGGCCCTAGGGATATGGATGACTGTCAACACTCTTGACAGGGCCAAGGTTCCAAAGGAATTGTCTGGGTACGGGATGCACTTTGGAGGATCCCCCGTAAGCTAAATAAGCATTTAGGGAAATTAACAGTGGGGTCTTGTTCTTAGAACAGCAGATTTCTGACAGAGCTGAGGTCCTTGGAGAAGGCCCTAGGGATATGGATGACTGTCAACACTCTTGACAGGGCCAAGGTTCCAAAGGAATTGTCTGGGTACCTGCAGCCTACTCTGCACAGAGGCCTGGGCTGTGGGTAGGGCTGGAGGTGAAGCAGTTCTGCAGACCACAAACTCTGTGAGCATGCCCACCCACCATTATGCTGTCTGTTGGTTCACTGCTCCATCCTTACAAGACCCTTGAAAAAGGAATGCTGATGGACTGACTATATGAATGAGGCCTTTCTTTTTGCAAGGTTTCCTGTCTGCCTTCTCTGCTGCACTGTAAGCCTCTTGGAGGCAGGGTGAGGCTGAGGCCCCTTAGCTGATGGCAGAACTGAGCATCACCCCTTGCACAGAGTGTAGTCATACTAACCCAGGGAAGTGAGCTCTGCTGAGATCTAATTGGGGCACAGTGGGCCTTGGGCAGCTCTGGATCTGGGCCCAGGTGGTCCTGGCAAAATGAAAACACTCCAGCTGCTGGTCACTGCTTCCCATTCCCCAAATGCCACAGTCATACCACACTCCAAGCCTTTGCCTCCCATTCCTCATGCCTGGAGTGCCCATTCTTGTGCCACCATGAAGCCCTCTGACTCTCCCATGTCCTCCCTTTCCCTGCAGCTCTGGGGGAAGGCCTTGCCAGAATGCCTGGGGGACACCAAAACTGTTGGGGAAAGAAAGGCCGGGCTTTGGTGGGGGCCCCCTCACTGCCATGAATTTGGGCTACAAGACAAACAGACATGACCTTGTACTACCCCTTGCTTTGCTCCTTACTTTAGGGCTCACTGGAAATGATAGTATGTGGTGTAGGGTCAGGGCAAGCTGCCCAGCTGGATGGGTGGGGTCTGGCTGACTCAGCCACTCAGGAGTCCCAGGTTCCTCCATCGTTAAGTGGAGCACCTGCTCCCATCTCTTAATGTTCTTGTGAAAGCTGTAGGTACCAATGTACCTGTTCCCTCCTGCTCAGGGATCTCTCTACCTACAATACTGTTCACTGTCTTTTTGTCTGTCTAGCTCCTGTTCACCCTTCAGCAGATCTCACTCAGTGTCACTCTCTCCAGGAAGCCCTCCCTGATCACCAGTTCCAGGCAGGTGTCTCCACTGTGGAAACTTCCTCTCTTCCCCCATTGCTCATCTATGACTTCAGGGACATCTGTGACATTCAGTGAATATTTGCTAACAGATGATGAATGTAAAAAAATGCTCCTGTGCAGCAGGGACCCAGTAAACCATAGTCCCTCCCATTGAGTGCAGCCCATGGGACTATGCAGCCTCCTCCTCTCAGGATGCCAATGGATGTCATGTTATCAGGAAGCTCTATTCTGCCTGGACTGGTCTGTCCCCCCAAGGACCTCCCACATTTCACTTTACTGTGCTGTGTGTTGTTGATGCAGTTAGGGAGAGAGAAGGCCAGGTGATGTGTGCCTGCAGCCTGTGCCCCAAATGGGTACTGCTCAAAAGGAAGGCCTGTATGCCAAGAACACTTAGGACCTTCCCAGGTAAGGAAGACAGTGTCTGCACACAAGCTGGTTGGTTTGCTCGCCTGTTAACAGGCTGTAGCCAGCCCCAAGCCCATAAGTAAGGGGAGGCTATATGCGCACAGGGGTCATTGTGCTCTGCCTGGGTTTCTGGAGCCACATCCTTCAACTGTGCCTGGTTTTTGAATTTTCTGACCTCATGCCTGGGTGACCTGGCCCCTTCTCCACATCTTAAATCTTCTATTTCATCATTCTGGGCCTTGGTTTCTTCATTTGCCAAGTGGGAAGAAGGGGCTTAGGAGCTGGATAGAGTCTGGAGGAGCCAGTGAATAACTACCACCCACCGCATTTCATGGTGCTTGAAAGTCTGTCAGTTACGTGGTCCTGACGGAATGAGGAGTCCTTTTTCTTGGGAACCCAACACTGATGGATGCTCAGCAGATGAGACACCCATGCATGAAAGTTCATTTGAGGGGGTAGGGGTTCATGTGAGGTAGTGGGGTGCAACTTTGCATGGGACCATGCAGTGTTCTTTGGATGGAGCAAGGGGTGGTTCTGGGGACAGCTGACATTGAGTTCCACCCAATGCTTGGAGGATGCAGAGTCTGCAGCCACCAGTCTGTAGTACAAGGCCTGGCTAGCTGGACCTCACAAAGCAGCCACAAGAGTCCAGGGATCCTGAGTATGGAGCATGAGGGCCTTGGAAACTCTTTCTCTAGGCCCTGCTTTGCTCAGGTAATGGCTTGGTTGACACACTGGTGTGGGGGCATGCCCGCCTGTCTATTCACACATGCATGTACAGATGTACATACACCCGCATGTATACAATCATAGGCACGTAGTGTATACTGACTTCGTTACTGACATGTCTCCTGTCTTCCTCTCTGTGCATCATAGGAACATGAAGCCCAAGTACTACCTAGGAAGAATATTCTATTTAGTTCCTGCATGCTTCCAGATTGTCTTCATTTTACAGACTGGGAAACTGAGGCCAGAGAGGCTAAGAGCTTTGTTTAGCACCCAAAAGCAGAACAGTGGTAAGAGCCAGCAAGAATAAGGAAGACACCAGGATGCCCTGACCCGTGTTAGGGCTTCCCTTGTGTTAGGTTGCAGGCAGACTCCTATGTGAAAAGTTACCTGAGCACCTAACTGCTGGTAAACGATGTCTGACTTCCCCTGCTGGCTGCTGCTCTCCCTGATCCTGGGAGGCAGTCCAGTGGTTTGTCCCCCAGTAAACTGCTATTCCCCATGGAGTGGCCTTGGTCAGTGCTCTTCACTGCATGTTTCCATACACCTGGGAGGTGATGTCTGCCTCCATGGGGAGTATGATTTGAACAGTTTCTTCCACTGAGCTCTCCTATTTTACAAATAAAAAACTGACTGGGCCTCAGTCTCACTCAGAGGGTGCTCACATCAAAGATAAGAGTGAATACTCATAGGCTCTGAGCTGGGAGCCCTGGGCTGTGGTTTCATCCCACATGGCTGGGAAATTCCAGGTCCACAGCTGCCGCTGGGAGCACAAGGCTCAAATGTAACTGAAAAATAATGATAATAAAAAGGGAACTTAATAAACAGGGTTCCATGTGGAAGCCTGGGGGCTAGTGAGTGCGAGGCCACCACTTGGAGCTGCCTGCCTGAGGCCCAGCTGACTGGTGTAAGCTCAGTGGCCAGCCAGCCGCAGCCCTGGCCCAGCCTCCCCCCACCCTGCCCCCAGTCCTGCTGACACAGGCGTCCGGGCCCCTCACCTCCCAGCCCTCCCTGCCACCCGCTGGCAGGCTGCGGTAACAAGATGCCCTTTGTGTGTGCTGGGGGGAGGGGGCTGTGGGCAGCTCCTGTGCTGCCTCTTGCTGCTGAGTCACAGCTCCCAACAGTTCTGGGGACAGAGTGTTGCAGGTGACTGGCCAGGCAGCACTGAGCCCAAGACCTTGGAGATGACCTGAGACAACCCTTTATTCTCACAGTGGGGAAACTGAGGCTCGGAGGGGAAGGAACTGGCTCATGTTTTCTCGGGGTATTTGACAAGAGACAGCACCCTTCCTGTAATGTGAGGGAGCCTCTCGGCTTGTGAGGTTTTAGTACTGTCCTCTGCTCCCCAGAATAGTTACAATGTCCAGGGACAAATGTGCAGAAGCTCGTGTGTTTGTGTGTGTGTGTGTGTGTGTGTGTGTGTTTGCTTTCCTAAGGTCCCCATGCCTCCTCCTAAGACCCCCCCCAGGCCTAACCTCAAGGACACTGTCTCTTCCATCTGCCCCAGAGCTGACGTAGACTTGTCCTCACCCACTGCCTGGAGAATCCTACTGAAGCCGGCATGTGTCGGTAATAGGCAGCTCACTCCCTGACAAATTACTCTCGAATCCAAGGTGGCATGTTTCTGCTCCCTGGCACAGTGCAGTGTGGGATTCACAGTCGGCCAGACCAAGACAGCAGGTTCTGAAAACATGGGCTCTGGAGCTGGGTAGCCTGGACCATCTCTGGCAGGCCCTTAAAGAGTTTTAGAGTCTATTACTAGTTACAATCATTAGTGTTTTTTGTGAGCCCAAGAAAGGCCATGGGAGATGCAAAAATCAGAAGGTGATTTGGGCTCACAATCTGGTGGCATAAAGGAGGACATAATTCCTCTTGTCCTGACTAGTGACAGGGAAGTGCGTGGGGGTTCTCTGGGAGGATGTGGCCCCTCAATGTTGTTGTTCTGAACCGTAGCTCCCAGATGAGGTTTTGGGCTCTGGAACTGACCCCAGTCTCTGTGTGGTCCCTTGGGCCTCTCAGCCATAATGACAGCCAGACTTCACTGGGAACAGGGCACGGTGGCCTATAGCTGGAGCTAGTGCTCCACCCTCTTGGATGGGCCTCAGGTGGCCTTGGCTGGAGGTGGGCTTCCTGTTGCTGTGATGCCCCACCTAGTGCCAGGGATGGCCATCTGGGTCCCAAGGCTCTGAGGGGGCCTGCCGGCCATCTGCCTGCTTGGCATTGGCTGCTTCCGAGAGGCAGCATGGTGTGAAACTGGAAAGAGGCTTGGAGGTCTGTTCTCTGGCTCTAGCAATCAAGCCCTTCCTCCGCCCCAAGTCCCAAGGTTGCCATGAGGTAGCTAGTCTGTTCTCCCAGCTTCCTGCCTGAATTTTCCATGTACATACTCAGCCAGGGCCCAGAAGTCACGAAGCCCAGCTGTCCGACCTGCCACTGCAAAAGCAGGAAAGTCCTCCTGACTTCAAGCTTTCCATTTACACAGTGGGCAGCCAAGGCCCCTGTGCTCAGACCTCTGTCCAGTCAGTGCTACCTGAAGGCCCAGAGTCTGACTGGGATGGAATACTAAGGACTGTGGGAGTGGGGGCTCCCCATGGTGACCTGGCTTCCATCTCTGACCTGAGGGAGGCCAGCTACAGAATTACCTGTATCTTCAATAACTTACATGTATTCAGGCCTAGAGCAGAGTTCTTTGCATGGTGGGTTCAGGGTGATACTGAGGGACAGTTCTCTAGAGTTAGAGGCTAGCTAGAACTGGGAGGCAGCCTTGCATTCATTCATTTACTCATTCATTCTCTCAGTTTACTGAATTAGCTTCTGTGGGATAGTGACTAGGACAACCAGAACTGGAACCATGCCTAAACTCTAGGGTGGGATGTCTTACATCTTGGGGTCAAGAAAAGCCTCTGAAAAGTGTCAATTGGAACCTAAAGGAAAAGCTAGAGAGAGCCAGGTTGCTTGTTTCTGTAATCATCTTATGAGTGTGAGCTCACTCTGCCTAGCTGGTATGTTACCAGAGCCCCAGTCATAAGGCATACACTAGGCCCTTGATGCAAGTGGATGTAGAACTCTCAAGCACACAAGTGGCTTTCTGACAGCTCTGCAGAGGAGGTGGCAGAGATGACCCCCCCCAAGTCATGCCTGCCTGTCTCCAGATTCCAAGGGCCCCTCCACTCACTAGCTTCCAGAGCTCTCTGAGGTGAGGTTGGGGCATGTCCTGAAGAAGGCTTACCTCCTCAGGCTAGAGGGGAGAGTGGAGGGCGATGGTGGGTTGCTTGTGCTTCTGGTTCTAGGAGAGCTTGGGTGGGACCGGGCAGGCCCTGGGTACTGTGTGTAGATCTGAGTTGGTCAAATACTTGGTCACCTGAACTGAGGGCACCTCAGGTCCCAGGCAACCCAGCTACCTAGGAGCCGGAGTCCAGATTGCTGGGCATGGTGACAACTTGGGCTTCTTTACTGGAGAAAGTCACTGGCTGCCTTGAACAAAGGCCCCACAGGCTCCAGAGAGCCCCGATTAGACTTCCAGCTTCCCTCCTGCTTTTTCTCATGGCTGTTAGGCCCTTAGGAGATGCTCCATCTCCTGGTCGTGCAGGCCAGTCTCTAATGTCCCCCTCATCACCTGAGTCACTCTTGCTTCTCTCCTGACATCCGAAGCCACATTTCCCCTCATCACCTCTACTGTCCTCACTCCTGCCTACATTCTCCCATTCTGTCCTGCAGATGATCCTCTGTCTTCACACTGGCCTTCAGAGTGCCTCCCTGCATTCGCTGTGCATTCTTCCACATAGTTGCTGGAAGATGATGCACAAACAAAATGGGATGATGGCCCTCGCCCATGGAATCCTGCATCCTGGGCTGGCATGTATGGCTCATGTGACCTGGCCCAACCACCTTTGGCCTCTAACCTTCCCTCTCCCTTTCCACCCACTGTGCCTCAGTGCCCCCGTCCTTCACCTGCTGGTTCCCACCTCTCTGCCTTTGTATGCCAAGCCTGCTGCCTGATTTTCCTCCCCAGGATTCTGTGTGGCCAGCTTTATTTCACCTGGCCTCAGGTTTAATTCCTGTGTGTGTGTGTGTGTGTGTTTCTGTGTGCGAGTATGGGGTGGGTGCATGAGGGCCACAGCATGTGTGTGGACGACCTCAGATGTTACCTTCCACTTTGAGACAGGCTTATTGGCCAACAGCTGGCCCTGGATGTTAGCTTGCCTCCCATCTCCTGGGAATCTGCCTGTGTCTACTCCCATCATGCTATAGGAGTTCTGGCATTACAGACCTGTGTTACCTCATCTGGCTTTACCGGGGTTCTGGGCATAGAACTCAGCTCTTCATACTTTCATGGCCCCCTGAGCCATCTCCCCAATCCCTCCGGCTGCTTCTCTCTGTTTTTTGAGACTGAGTCTCACTGTCTCCATGTTTTTTCCAGACTTGCCTGGGCTCAGGCTGCAGCTAAGAGAGTGCTCCAGGAGCTTCAGTGGAGGGAGTGACTGCAGTGCTGTGCAGACTCCCAGGTGGAAGGATCCAGAGCTTTTTCTTTACTTAGTCTTGGAAAATTCTCTGCACTCCTAGAAACTTCGTGGGGGGACAGGCTACTAATTCCCCCAAGGCATATTGGGGCAGCGTGGTGCTAGTTTAGAGAAAGAACTTGGCAATGGCTTTCCCTGCTCCCCACCCAGCTCATAGAGCCAAGTACTTCTGTAGAAACTTCTAGTTGGTGTTTAAAGAATGTGGCTTAGAGAAAGGATGAGAGATACAGGGTTTACTGTTCCTGTGTTCAAATTAACCCTTTTGCACATCTCTCAGGTCAACTGTAAGTCATGGACATCTCTAAACCTTATAGTCCCCGTGGGAGCTGGGTTCCCACGCTGCCCAGGCATCAGAGCAGGACCTCCACAGCTCTCCACTATTCCAGGGTGTCCAAGTCCTCCTCATGCCTCCACAGCTCTCTACTATTCCAGGGTGTCCAAGTCCTCCTCATGCCCTGCCTTGTCAACTCTACTCCCTTTGCCTGGACCTAATCTTCCAAAGAAAGAGAAAGGAGAGGAAGAGGCTGGCCCTGCTTAGGTGGGCCTAGGTGTCTTGAGGGCAGATGCGGGGCAATTGTATGCCCAGCTCTCCTGCAGTCCTTTACAGAATTTGCCTTTTGGAACACAGTTCGTAGCAGTACAAGGTTGGCCAAGGTCAGTGCCTCTGCTTTGTGATCTCTCCACGGAAAGGGAGATGAGAGAGTGGGTACTGTTTCCAGGTTTTTAAGGAGCTGGCTCCTAGCCAGCCACTAGCCGTCAGAAGAAGGCAGCTGACTGCCTGACTTCACCTGGCTATACCTTGAAAGTGCCTAGAAAGGAGAAGGGGGGCAAGTGTTTCCGAAGAAGTCGCTGTGTGCCAGCCTTGTGCTGAGAGTCTTGTCCAGCTCTGGAGATGGGCCAGATGTTGCTCCAAGCACTTTGTGTGGATTCACTCATTTGATGAATTTAATCCTTGCTCTGTCTTTTATTTTTTGGTCTTTTGGAAACAGGGTCTCCCTGAAGCCCCAGCTGACCTGGAATTCACTATGTAGACCAGGCTGGCCTTGAGCTCATAGAGATCCACCTGCCTCTGCCTCCCAAGTGCTGGGACTACAGGCATGTGTCACCACATCTGGCTCTCTTGCCCTGTCTTTGAATAAGTATAGCTGTTCCCATTTTAAAAACAGGTTAGCTGAGGTACATGAAAGTAAAACATGCCCAGGGTCCTACCATCCTCATGGGCCTTATTTAATCCCAGTCTTACAATGCCTCAGAAGTGAGGATCATTATTATCATAAGCCCAGACTCAGAAAAGTTAAGCAACTTTCTTAAGGTCACCCAGAAGGTGGGTACAGCCGAATTGGGGTTCTAAGTCTACACTGGGTGTCTGCAAGGCAGCATGCTGTCCCATGCTCTGAAACTTGACTGGTCTCCTTGCTTCTCCTTAGTCTCTTGACATGGATGGGTTGGGAATGGGAGCTGGTGGTATTTCAGGGTGGGAGGGGTGGTGGGAGTGGAGTCTGTCCTCAGAGTTGCCATGAGTACCTCTGATTTCCTGCTCAATGGTGCTCTGGACTTTATGTAACGCCTACTAGACCAGGAGGAAGAAGCCAAAATCCCCAGGAACCTCCTGCTTAGATGCCTTCTTTGTTATCAGAAGGATGTCAGGCAAGACAAAGATAAAGAGGTGGAGTCTGGGTCTCACCATTCCCGGAACAGACCGCCACATGCCACAGAATGGAGGCAGACAGGAGAAGTTCCTGGGCCGGAGCCAGGGCCTATACGAAGCCAAGGTCTTCACCTAGGCCTTCACCCAGTTTGCAGCTCCCCTTCCTGCCCTCCTCAGGGCCCCTCTTTCTTGCTGTCATCACTTCCAACAGAGCTTCTCCCCAGCAAAGGTTAAGATAGTCCTGGAACCTGGAGCTCACTGGAGTCAGGACTGGAGTCACTGCAGTTATCCCAAGGGCCCATTGTGGAAGGTGGGGCTTTGAGGGTGGAGCCTGGTCTGCAGCCTCCTCTGGGTACTGATACCTCAGGGGACATGGGACCCTCCCAGGCCTCATTTTTCTCTTCTATACAATGGGTATGGAAACATGGCACCTCAGCAGTAGATGGGGTCAGAGAAGTCTGGGCCAGCTGCGCACAGTTGCAACCCCATCCTATAGCCCAGTGGTTGTCAAATTTGGAATCATACTTGAATCTCCCAGGGATCTTAAAACATGCAGATCTGTTTCCTTCTCCAGGTGTTTTGATTTAATAGGTCTGGGGGTGACCAGATGTTGGAAGGGGTAGGAGTTCCCAGGGGACTCTAATGTGCCGTCACATGCAGAAGCCTCTAGGTAAGTCTCCCTCACCCCTATCTACCGTCTGTTATTTCCTGGCTGCTAGGTTGCAAGGGAGCTCAGCTCACAGGTCAGCATCAGTCCCTGCTGTTCTCTTGGCTGCCTGGACTGCTTATTACCTTCATCTTAGGGCATCCTGTGAAAGGTTGAATCCAACCACCTGCTCTTTGCAGAGAGTACCTCTGTAGGTGAATGGGGAGCAGAAGCACCCCAGGATTTTGTTCACCTTCTTCCAGGCTGTCTTGGGGTGGGAGGGGCAGTGGGACACCCAGGCCTGATCCCTGTCCTCTGTACATTCAACGTGGGCCTTTTCCTGTCAAAGTCTAGGAGAAGCAGAGCACAGTGGTCACAACAGTGATCCCAGTGGTGGAGCTGTCCTGGGGGTGTTGCTCAGTGTTAGAGCACTTACCCAAGATGCATGGTACATTCAAGATTCTGAGTTCAATTCCCAGGAGGGCCAATTTCTTTTAAGTACAGGTGAAGAAGGAGGAAAGGATAGAGGATAACAGTTCTCCTTCAGGCCCATAAGGGCTTTCTATGAACTATATGTGAAGGCATGTAGGAGAACACACGCCTCTGAGAGGTTCAAGACTTATCTGCTGCTTCCCAAGCCATGAACAGTGAAATTGGAGTGAAGGCCAGCTCTCTCTGTGTCCTGAGCTCTCGCTGGGCAGGGGGTAGGGGGCAGGGGACTGGTGAAGTGGTGTGCAGGGCTGGGACTGGGGTCAGGGCTGGAGGATAGAGTGGGTCCAGGTATCAGTCTCCCTCTTCTTTTTCCCCCTCTCCCCTTCCCCACCCCTGTTCTTCAAAGCAGTGGCCAGCTCTAGGTGTTTGGGGCAATGGGGAAGTCCTTCTTGTCCTGGGAGGGAATGCTGGGATCAAGGTCTATGGTTGGCAACCTGCAGAGCCAGGCTGGGAAAGGCTTGGAGTCTACTGTCTTAGCTTCTGCAGCGGTCAACTGTGAGTCAGTGATCTTTGAGAGAGGGGACAGCATCTGCAAGGTCAGCCCCAACCTCGGTGGCTGGATCTGAAGAGGCCCAGGTGGTCAGGGCTGCCTAAGGACCTGTGACCACCACATGGGAGAGGTGGTTTAGTGAAGGGCTTCCATCATAATGAAGAACTTTGAGGCCAAGTTGACATCATCCAATTTGAGTTTGGGAACCAGAAGGTGTGGTCTAGGCCCTGCATCTCTGAGTTCCTTCACTGAGTTGGGGAGTGAAGGCTGTATCTCACCCAGCCTCAATTCCCCTTCTGTAAAATTAGGGATGTTGTACGTAAGTCATTGTTAAGGTAAATGTAGAATGAAGGCTCAGAGAGTATGAAAAAGCATCCATCCTTCTCTCCATCTATCCTTTCTTCCTTCTTTCCCTCCATTCCTCCCTCCATTTACCTACCCCTGCTCCCACCTGTGAAGACACCAAATCTTAGAGTTCCTCTGGTGAGCTGGCCCTGAGTAGGTGACTGCACAATTGCACACATATAGAGATGAGTCAGAGATTCTCCTGCTTCCAGTGAGTCTCAGACCCCAGGGGGTGGCCAGGCCTATGGATGACTTCAGTCTGGGCCCCTGGGGCAGAGAAGTGTGCTTTGAGCTGGTTTGAGACAAGATTGAGTTTGCCTGGCAGGCAGGAGGGGAGAAACCTCTTGACAAGGGAATAGCAAAGGCAGGGTGCTGCATGTGGGAGGTTTAGAGCCTCCTGGCTGCGTGCTGAGAGAAACCGTGATGGTGTTGGGGGTGTTGAGTTGGGGTGGAACAAGCTACTTCAGGGAGTAGGACGTGGTTGACTCAGACAGGGTAGGGCAGGCAGTGGGCATTGCTGGGCAGGCCCAGGCAAGGGATAGGGCTGCTT
Source organism: Nannospalax galili (assembly GCF_000622305.1). Lineage (NCBI taxonomy): Eukaryota > Metazoa > Chordata > Mammalia > Rodentia > Spalacidae > Nannospalax > Nannospalax galili. The sequence continues at coordinate 2,421,282 of NW_008352659.1, read as the reverse complement.
GGGAGGTGACTGTCCTGGTCTCCTTGGGGGATTGTGTCTCCTTTCTGCCCAGGTTCTCTGGCTGTCTTGTTGCAGGTCAGGAGGCCTGTCCAGCATACACACAGCAAAGAGGAGGCCCAGCCTGGCCTTGACATTCCCCATTCAGCCCCTGCAGAAGAACTGATGTGGTCATTTGCATTTCAAAACCTGTATCTCCCCAAATCTTCTCTTAATAAGAGCCAATTACACCTCTGCCCCAAACTGCAGGTTGCCTGCCAGTCATTGGACTTTCATCCTGTTTGGGTGGGGAGGAACTGCTCTCTTAAATGTCGCATTTAGCATATGCAAATGAAAAGATAATTGTCCTTAATGGAAAATGAACTCACCTGCTTGCTGTGAGCTCCAGACAAGGCAGACATTGACAAAGTGGGCCTGAGGCCAGCTTAGGGTCTGCTCTTCTATCCCTGCCTTTGCCAGGGGCCCTGCTGGCCTCCCAGCTGCTCTCCCCATGTCTGGGAAGATGACAGGATAAGGATCTTAGCCAGTTGGAAGGTAACATATTTGGAGATCCTTTCTCCATCTGACAGATGTGAACACAGAAGTCTGAAGGGTGGGAGGGACTAATGAAAGGTCACAGGCTGAGAGAAACTTCTTAGGAGAAATCAGAATGGATCCTCAGCAGCTGGGGAAATCCAGAGCCTTAAAGATGAGATCAGCTGATTCTCCAAACTGGCCAGAGGGGGTCCTAAGGTAACTGTGATCCGGCACTTTTCTGGGAGCCTGCTATGTCCTCAATGAGTAATAGGTCTAATCTGAGAGGTGGGCTTGGCAATCTAGAGATGGAGAGGCAAGGGGCTCTGGAGACCACCTCAGTCCTCTTCCCCTTGGAGTGCCATCCCCCCATCCCTGCTATGCTGCTCTCAAAACCTGAATGTACTTAGAGGCAGTGAGCTCTGTGTCACTGGTGGCGTGACCTCTGAAGTGCAGCTGTCCCAACAGGGATTTCTGGGAGGGTGGAAGCTCTCCTTGAGAGTGAGCTCAAACTGTCCAACTCTCATTTCTCTGAAGGACCACCAGATACAAGATTTTAGGAGCCCCAGGCCTGTGTGGGACTTGGAGGTTGGGTCCAGCCTGCTCCAACAGTCAAGGCACCTGCCTTGTTCTCTAATTTCAGAGGGAGGTGTTGGCTGTCTCTCATACCCCAGTCTCATCTGGGTTCTTGTCTGGCCTTGGAGCCCTACCCTGGACAAGTGGGGATGCCGTGGACTTGGAAAGCCTGGAAGCAAATCCTTCCACGTCCTCTTGAACATGACCCATCTTCTGTGAGCCATAGCATTTGTGCCAGTGGAATAGACAGCAATATGCTTGCCTCCTGTGGGAGAGTGTGGATGTTACCACTTGGTTCACAAGGATGGTACCCAGGAGGGACTTGAAAGAGATTTGCTTCATAGTCATTTGAACTACCCCTTCCCCCGACCTGTGGAGAGGCTGACTCCTGCTGCAAGTCTCCAGGTGTCCCCTGCTCTGCTTACCACCTTCTGTCTAGCTGTCTCTTGTTATCTTGTGTTGGGCCCTTCAGATGACTAGCTTATTCCAACCCACCTCACTGATGGCTGACCCAGTGATGCCAGGAACCTTGGAAACCTCCATCATTCTTCCCGCAGGTATAGTGATGCGTCTCAGAGAGGATAATTAACACACTCAAGGCTACACAGAGTCAGGCATCCATTGGCTTGTCTCTAGCTTCAATGGCCCAAGTGTTTCTTGTCATGATGAAGTACATTCCTGTGGGACACGGAGGCCTCAGTGGCTCCATGATAAGACCATAGCCCTTGTCACCAAGGCAGCATTGGCTGTAGGCATTGGTGAGGATCAGAAGATAGGGCTTGGTCTGAGCAGGTGATTTGATATAGAACACGAATCAGACATGAATGTGCTTTGTTAAGATATTGGGGGCTGGTTGTTCTCGCAGTGAAATCTTGCTCATCCTGATGGATCCTAGAAGTTATGAGAGTAACTTCAGTATGAGGTAAAGCAGACAAGTGTAGAAAATAGCTTAGCAACCTGAGGCTTCACTTGGTTTGGACCATGTACACATACCTCTTTTCTCCTACACGGCAGCCTGAGAGCCTCACCTGCAAATACTGTGCTCACATACCCCTCTCTCAATATTGGAGATAAGTTACTCCTTTAGAGAATGTACTATTTTTATTTAAACATCCGGAAACAAATCTGGGTACTAAGGGTAATCGGCTCTTCTGGGTGCCTGTATAATAAGGCAAACTGTGTCTTTTGAATGAAATTTTAGCAAGAATCCCCTATGTACTATCTTATGTCTATGGATAATTGGACAGGTGTTTGATTAAAATCAGATGTGTTATGGGAAGCGACATGCTCAATGAATGTAGGTTTACCTGGTGGTGTAATCCTAATCCAAATCTTTCAGTCCCAGAACAGATTACCCCCTGCCCTATGGCCCTTTGCAATCAAGTTCTTCCTTCTCTAGAACCCCACTAAAGGGAGTTCCAAACAATAATTGGGGCCCCTGAGTACTTTTACTCACAATGGCCCTGTCACTCTTGACAGCGTTATTTCCTTCTGATTTGTACTATTGTTTTGCTTTTGAATTAAGTTTCCTGGTTACTCTTGTGATCTTAGATGCTAAGAACCTGGAAACACTTGGCCCAGAGCTTGACTGCTGATAACAAAGGTTTCCTGCAATGAGTGGTGGAGATGGGCATGTCTCACTGAAGGCTGCACATCCCACCCAAAGGCCACAAAGGCATGTGTTAAAACAACCACAAGCTGGGAACCAAGTGTGTACACCTTTAGTCCTAGCACTCAGGAGGCAGAGGCAGGCAGATCTCTGTGAGATAGAGGTCAGCCTGGTCTACATAGCAAGTTCCAGACCAGCTGGGGCTACAGGGAGACCCTGTCTCAAAAAACAAACACCTCCCCCCAACACACCCTCTCCCCCAAATCCACAAAAAACACCTCTCCAGAAAAAACCCAACACCACCAACAAAATATCCCAACCAACCAACAAACCAAACAAAATCAACCACCACCACCACCAGCAACAATAAAAAACAAACCACAAGCTGGCCCAGTAACACCGATATACCAGCGATTCAGATGCAGTCCAAGTCTCTGCTCTTTCTTGGGTGGGCAGAGGGACTGTAGGATGGGCCTCCAGAGAAGCCCCCCAAAGTATGGCATCTTCTCAATGTGCTTTGTCCTAGTTAGCTTTCTATTGCTGTGATGAAACACCGACCAAAACTGACTTAGGGAGAGAGGGGTTTATTTCAGCTTACAACTCCCAAGTCACAATCTAACATTGAGGGACGCCAGAACAGGAACTCAGGGCAGAGAACTGTAGCACAGACCATGGAGGAACGCTCTTACTGGTTTGCTCTCTAGGCCTGTGCTCAGCTTGCTTTCTTATACAATCCAGACCTACCTGCCCATAGGTGGCATGATATACCCACAGGCCAATTTGATAGAGGTAATTCCCCAATTAATGTTCCCTCTTTCCAGGTGTGTCATGTTGACTACAGACACTCTCCAGCACAAGCACACAGGTAGGACTAGAGCTCTTCTCCAGTTTTCAGAAACTGGCAGGTAGATTTTTCTTCAGATCTAACAGCAGAGTGACCATCAGTCTTTTCCCATTTCCAGCCCACAGCCAGGCCAGCTGGCTCTCAGGACTGTCCCAGATGCTGGAAGGCAGGCCAGTGGCCAGTGGACTCTGTGTTGGGTCATCATGGGGGCCTGATTTTCTGAGACTTTGCAGGAGCTTTCTCTCAGCTCTAGTCTCGCCGGCCTGTCTTCGAGGTTGCTCAGAAGCTGAATCTCTGGGATTAATGAGCCTTTCTTTCCTGAGGGCTCAGCTTTGGGGTCGGAAGGGAATGTGGCTTTGGCGGTGTGGGTAGTGCTGGGGTTTGGGGAGCTGTGGAGCGTGGGCTGCAGCTGTTTACTTGGCAGACCCTCGCTGCAGATGTGAGGATGCTGGGTGGGTGGCTGAGGGGAGCTGAGGGTGTGGTGGGACCCAGTGAAGAGCCAGTGCCAGGAGGAGCCTGAGGGAGAGGGCTACCTATCCACAGCCGGTGCTCTGACCCATGGCTGAACAAAGGTCAAGTTGCCTGTAGCTGTCTGCAGAGGTTAGTCAGATTTCTTCCTGCTTCTGCCCTCTTGGATGCTGATTCTCTGGGCCTCTCTTACTCAAGCCACTGTGGTTTTGGTTTGGAGTTGAAGAAACATTGGGCTCAGGCCCAGGCTCCAATTATCCTGGGCAGTGGAATTTGGGAGCTGGGAGAGGCTGGACTTGGAAGAGCTCTTAGCTAATGGAAAGATGGAACTATGGGTTCCTCCCTGCTCAGCTCCTCTCTAGGGATGGGGCAGGGCCTCCCCTTCCTCGAGTGCAGCCATGGGTTCCAGGATATGAGCTCAGCCTCTGGGTGGGGGTCCTTTCCCCACCCCAGCTGAAGCAGTTTTGATTTTTTGCCCAGAGGGGCCTGCCTGGTCTTTTCTTTCTTTCTTTTTTTTTTTTGAGACCTACAAAAAAAGTTGTAGGGGCTCAAACAAGGGAGGCTTCTAATAGTGTGCTTGGCTGAGGATGATGAGATTAGAGAGTAGAGAAGACATGTAGTAGTCTCAATGCTGAGTAGTTTTGTGCTTATTGATGTGAGTGATATACTCATTCCTTCTTCTAACCCTTCATTAATTTATTCATCTTCCAGTCAAGTCATCCAACCATCCGTCTATTCATCCATCCATCCATCACATCATCCATTTACTTTCCAGTCTATCCAAGCATCCATCTAAGCATCTATCCATCTATGTATCCATCTATCTGTCCATCCATCCATCACCATCATTGTCCCAGTGAGAACCTGCTCTGGGCCAGACCCCGTGGCAGTTGCTAGGATACAGAAATAACCAGTTCGCCAGCCCTGCCCTGAAAGTATTCCAGGTCTGGTGACCTGATATTTGAATAAACATTCATGTCTCCTCAGCCACATCACGTTGGAGTGAATGTGAAAGTCGGTTCATGAATCCAGAGGATTAACTGACTCCAGCTCCACCGACGACTCCTGTAAGTCACTTTCTCTGATTTCACTACATGGCATCGGGATTTGACAGGGGAGAAGAGGCTTGGCAGGACAGAGCTTGACAAACAGTGGTCTTGGGAGTGCAGCACTGTGGCTGCAGGGCTGAGAAGAAGAGGGGTTGGAGAATGAGCTGGAAAGACACACTGGGAACCTGTGGAAGGGCCTTGAATTGAATGCCAGGCTTCGCCTGTGGGTCCTGAGGCCTGGGGGAGTAGTGGGAAGCAGAGACAAGCCCTGTCTGATGTATGCTTTGGGAAGATCTTTGAGGGAGGTCAATCTGGGTTTAGAGCCAATTCTGCTGCCTTCTAGTTTTGTGGCCTTGGGCAAGCAAATGAACCTCTCTGTTTTCTCTTCTCAAAAAAAGTTAATAAGTAAATAGAGGATGCTTTCTGCTTCACTGGGTTGTTGTGACCTACGACATCCTACTTGAGAAGTACCTGGCACAAATCTTGGCACATTGTAGATATCAGACACATCTGGATGCTGCTGGGGTCCAGCTAGAATGGGAACCCGGAGTGTCCACTCCTCATTCTGCTCCCCCTACGTGTGTGTGTGCGTGGTGTGTGTGTGTGTGTGTGTGTGTGTGTGTGTGTGTTCCAGTCATGCCATCTCTAAGGGTATTGCTTTTCATCTCCATAAAACCTCCTTCAGTTGCTGTGGGTCGTTGGATGATGATCAGACTCTGCAGGTTGTCTAGGTGGCAGATTCAGTGGGGATACCAGACTCAGACAATTGATGATGCCCCGGCTTGGGAAAGGACTTGGGGACCGCACTATGACCCCAGATGCCCTGGCATCGGGCCACTCGAAACTTCCCGCCTGTGAGCAGCTCTCACTTCCCCGCCCTGTCTTGCCCTGCACAGCTGTTCAAGGAGATGGCTCCCTGGCTCTGGGACCACAGCTGTTAATCCCAGGGAGCAGCTCGCCGGGGCGAGATCTGACACGTTTTGGTGTTCAACAGCACAACTTACCCAATGTTCTGGCTCTGTGCCCTCTTTACCAGCTGCAGGGCTGGGGCTGCTGTCCATTCCCCCTGCCTGGCACCCCATGTTGATCTTGGATCACAACAGGCCATGGAAGAAGTCAGAAAGGGATGGATGTGTGCAAGAGAACAGCCACATCCTCAAGGGACTATTCCACCTGCCCTTCAGTGGGTGACTGGGGGAGGCAGAGTAGAAGCTCTTATACCCAGGACCTCTAGTCCCACATGTTCCTGAACTGTGAGAGCCTCAGTTGGCTCATCTGGAAAGTAGGCACGACAATGCAGACCTCCCAGGTGTTAGATGGAGGTCCAGAGAAGATGAGGAAGGATGAGACTTAGCAAAATGTGACTCACATGTAGGTCTTTGACCTTGACCAACAGAATTCTTGTTGTGCTGTGGACAGTCCCCTTTAAATTGGTGGATTCTTCTCCCCTTCTCAGCTCTGGTCACAGGACTGTGTAGCCTTCGTGGCCACCCAGATTCTCACTGTTCTCTCAGTACCTCACATGGGGCAAGAAGTACATGAAGCTCCCAACTGGAGAAGCCCCTGCTGGGGTTGGCATGGACGGGTACAGGATCCGTTGGTGAGGCCATCGGAAAGGACAGAAAAGCCTGGCTCTGTGCAGCAGGGAGGCTGGTATCCAGGACTTGCATTAACCGCAACACCGCCAGCTCAGGGGCTTCAGATTACAGTCTTTCTAAGGCTATTTGATAGCAGAGGAGAAATGATCAACTTCCCAAATATGACTGCAAATCAAAATTAATTGATATTTAATTGAATATGTGCATAATGTAACATCATGTCAACTTGTTAAATGGAGCTCACCTCAGTTCCTATGAAGTTCTATGCAAATGATATTTGATGCAGACATTTTGATGTGTTTATTGTGATGTGGTATGACATGCTAGAGTGGGAGAGTGGGAGGCTAGGAAGATTTTAGTGCAGTTCTGTTGGGGTGATGAGGGGTGGGGGATGTGGCCTATAATGGCTGAGTTGCTGACTTCTGCCTGTCCTCTCAATGCCTGCTAGAGACCTCCTAGGGGAAGCTGAGCATTTTCAGCACCCACAGATAGATAAGCTAATTTCTAAAGAGTTCTTTGATTTAATATTCTAGAATCTTCTGGGACAATCTGGTAAACTCATGCAGTGGTTTAGTATGCTCCGTTTATCTTGTCCTATCTCTCTGGGGTGGGGCTACAAGTGGGGTGAATCAAGCTATCTCAAGAAGAAGAAACTGGGGGCTTCAGTTATATCACCATCATTATCATTATCAGTTCCTTCTCTTTCTCCTCTGGTCCTAGGGATCAAACCCAAGTCCTTGTGTACACTTAGTGAGTGTTGTACCACTGAGACCCTTTTTAAATTTAAATTTAAAAAACATCAGAGAGAGCTGGAGAGATGGCTCAATGGTTAAGAGCACTGGCTGCTTTTGCACGGGACCTGGGTTTGGTTCCCAGCACCCACATGGCAGCTAAGAACCGTCCTGAACTCCAGTTCCAGGGGAATCCAAAGCCCTCTTCTGACCTCCGCAGCATTACACCATTGCACGACATGGGTACACTCACATACATGCAGGCAATACATAAAATAAAAAAAAAATCAGAGAGGGTTTTGCTTGTATTGACCAAGCAGGCCTTGAATTTGCATTGATCTAATTTTCTCTTTGCCTTGGGAGGCCAGGATCAGCTTATGGTCTTGGGCAATGACTCAGGGGGTTTGAATGAACAACCCAGATTCTCTGCTGAGAAAGAGCATCTCTGAGGCCACAGGTAAGCCTACCTGACATCTGGCTGGGTAGCGCTCCCCTGCCCTACCCTCTCCCCGCCATCCTTATAGGGCCTTTGAGCAAAGTGTGGATTGTTCTGGACCCAGTTTTTGTGCATGGATTCTACCTCCCACATTCAGTCTTGGGCCTGCCATCACTCAGCTGTGACCACAGCCTCTCTTGGAGGTGATAAATGTTCACCAGGTCTGTAGCTCCCTCCCACTTCCTGGCCACCTGTGCTGAGAGTGGAACCATGTGACTGAGTCTAGCCAAAGGACTGTGAGCAATGGGGCTTCCAGCAGAGACAAGCTGCCTGATGAAGCAGGACATTCAGGGCTCTTACTTCCCCTCTCCAGGGAGTCATGGATAGTTTGGGCATTTGGTGTTTTTAATATTGCAGTGGCATGGGAATGTCTGTGAGCATTTTACAATTGAATTTTTAAAAATTATTTTTATTTTATGTGTATGAGTGTATTGCCTACATGTATGTAAGGAAACCCATGTCATGCAATGTCCGTGGAGGTCAGAAGAGGGCATTGAATTCCCTGGAACTGGAGTTACAGATGGTTGTTAGCTGCCATGTGGGTGCTGGGAATTGAACCCGGGTCCTCTGCAAGAGCAGTCAGTGCTCTTAACCACTGAGCCATCTCTTCAGTCCTACAATTAGAATTTTTATAAATGATTTCTTAGAAAGGGCTCCCAAATTATACATGTTCCTAGCCATAAAACCTGGACATGCCCCCATGGCAAAACTTTTGAGGGAGGTGTCTGTACTCCAACCACTGCTGCCATTCTACAGTGGCCGTGGAGGTCGCAAGGTGAAGGGGAACTGCCTCCTCAACACAGGCCTCTGTGTCTGTGAGGATAAAGCAGTCCTGGTGTCTTAGTACAGTTTCTGCGGCAGTAACAAAATAGTAGCTGGGTGATATCCAGCACCAAGACTGGGCTGTTCCTAAGACAGCAACTGGGTAGTATACAATACTGAGACTAGATGATTCATAAAAGAGCAGCTGAGTAGTACTAGCACAGACGCTGGGTGATTTATAAAATAGCAGCTGGGTAGTATAAATCACCTGAGACTGGGTGATTTATAGAGAACAGAAGTTTATTTGTTCCATGATTCTGGATTTCTCAGGGTGCATGGTGCTGGTGTTTGGCATCTAATGACAGCTTTTTGGCTGTGTCATAACATGGTAGAGGGTGATATGGTGGGAGACAGCAAGTGTGCTAGCTTGGGTCTCTTCTCTTTCTTACAAAGCCACTAACATCATCATGGGGCCCCTGCTTCAAGATCACGTCTAATTCCAGTTATTTTCCAAAGGCCTTGCACTTGCATTCCATGAACATATGAATTTAGGTTTCTAGCACATGAACTTTTGGGGCACTTATTCAAGTATTTGTTATGCAGCATAGTCTACAATGCTGACCTGAATACAAAAGAGGAAACTGAGGACCTTTGTTATGAGAGACGAGTGCTGGGATCATCTGGAGATAAAGGTTGGAAGCAACTTTGGGGGTACCTGAATGTGTCTGTTGTTTTTAGAGTCATCTGAGATCCCAAAGTCTACCATCTTCAACGCTGACCTTATAGAAAGTCAGAGGTCACTACAGTGTGGGCAGTATATTTTCCCCAACAACATAGGAATTGGGAACAGAGAAGCAGGGCTGATTTCTGAGGCAGCTTCTCCTTGCCATAGCTTTAGAACCTGACCCAGCTCCTCCTGGGAGTGATGGAGGCTGCTGCCATGGAGAGCAACAGCCCTGGGAAGAAGGTTGGCTATTCTCTGGGTGTTGGGGAGCAACTGCTAGTGTGCCAGTGAAGGCCGAGTGATGATGGGCTGACACCTCTGAAACCATGAACGAAAATGTGTGTGTGTGTGTGTGTGTGTGTGTGTGTGTTATGAGTCTGTGTGCTTGGAGGCTCGAGGAAGATATCTGGTGTCCCGTTCTAATCACTTTCTGCCTTTTTCCCCTGAGACAGAGTCTCTCACTGAACCTAGGGCTAGGCTTGCAGCCAGCAAGTCCCATTGATCTTTCTTTCTGTCTCCCACAGTGCTGGGGTTACAGGCATGGACACAGCCATGCCTGACTTTTTACACGAGTGTTGGGGATTTGAACTCAGGCCTTCATGCTTACACAGCAAGCACATTTATCCAATGAACCATCTTTCCTACCCACCCACCCCCCACTACAAATCTCTTAGTATGTTTACTTTATAAATGAAATGTTTGTCATGGATTGTATATATAGAAAGAAACAGAGCCTGAATAAAGCTGTTGCTGGCTTTAGACCCAGAGTGTCTCAGGACATAGCCCCATGGATAAAGGGAGACTAATGTTATATTTTCTTGATCATATATAAGTACGTATGTGCATGGGTACCGTGACAGTTACAGATACGGCAGGGGGACTAATGAAGGAATTTTATGCAATGGACCGGCAGAGTGCTTATCCCCACGCTTGCATTTGGTGTGCTCTGTTACATTTACTCCAATCTTTATTGTACTTTTATTTAGTTAGCTCTGGTTAGGGACTTTGTGGTATTGGTAAAGTTCTCAGTCAATAGGTATTCAGGACTATTCTAATCGACCCTGGGTCTAGATGCTTTGCTTTGTGATGTCCTGGTCTGTGCTGTCCACAGGCCATGGCTTCTTTCTGTTTGTCTCCAGCTGACAAGACCAAATTGGTCAGCAGTGCTTGAATTGGGGTGAGTCTTGGCTTCTTAGAACCTTGGTGGCCTTGGATGTTTCCAGAAGCTGAACTGTGCTCTGAGCCTCTCTGCTGCTGCTGCCGTCCAAGCTCTACCCAGAGCACTAATGAGCTCTGGCCCTACCAAATGCCAGCTGTCCATGCCCGCTGTTCTCTCCTGCTGCTGGGGAGGAAGCTTGGCAATCCCCCCCCCACCCCCAGCTTAGGGAGCAAAGGCTGTTCTGAGCTGGGCCTGTCTGGAAAGCCTTCCCTGTCTTCTTGAGTCAGGTTCACTTGAAATAGAAGCTAAATCACAGATTCCTGTGTAAATGGGGTGTGGAGGGGGTTCTCCAGGGCATCTAGGAAAGCAGTTGGGGCCCAGGCTAGGAGAAAGGAAGGAGCTAAAGAGCGATATGAAGTGCAAACCTCGCTGCATCCCCATGTTGCTTGGAAGGACGTATGAGCTGCCCCAGAGATTTGTCCAAGCTTGCAGCAAGGGGGCTGGGATTTGAACCCTGGCATCAGGAAGTCATCAAATTGGTCAGCAGTGCTTGAATTGGGGTGAGTCTTGGCTTCTTAGAACCTTGGTGGCCTTGGATGTTTCCAGAAGCTGAACTGTGCTCTGAGCCTCTCTGCTGCTGCTGCCGTCCAAGCTCTACCCAGAGCACTAATGAGCTCTGGCCCTACCAAATGCCAGCTGTCCATGCCCGCTGTTCTCTCCTGCTGCTGGGGAGGAAGCTTGGCAATCCCCCCCCCACCCCCAGCTTAGGGAGCAAAGGCTGTTCTGAGCTGGGCCTGTCTGGAAAGCCTTCCCTGTCTTCTTGAGTCAGGTTCACTTGAAATAGAAGCTAAATCACAGATTCCTGTGTAAATGGGGTGTGGAGGGGGTTCTCCAGGGCATCTAGGAAAGCAGTTGGGGCCCAGGCTAGGAGAAAGGAAGGAGCTAAAGAGCGATATGAAGTGCAAACCTCGCTGCATCCCCATGTTGCTTGGAAGGACGTATGAGCTGCCCCAGAGATTTGTCCAAGCTTGCAGCAAGGGGGCTGGGATTTGAACCCTGGCATCAGGAAGTCATGGGGGGGGTCTCTTGGAGAGGTCACAAATTCCTAAGCATCTCTAGGCAAGACAGCTCCCCTCAGGAGGAGCAGAGGTAGCACACGCTATGGCAGCTTCTGTCCCCAGCCTCTGGGGGATGCTCCATAAGCCGGGGCAAGGGCATTCGAGAGGGTCCCAATCACATCAGCCACACCCTCCAACTCCATTGCCATTGCTTCTCTTCAAGAGAAATCTTGTCTTCTCCTGGATTCATTGTACTTGGTTTGCTGAACCAGAATTATGTGGGCCTACTGTATGTCAGGTCCTCAAGGGTCTAGGCAAACTGAATTGTATCCAAATAACAGACTGGCCCCACAGGGTCAGCTTTGCTTCTGGTAAGGGCTCAACATTCATTGACATTCACCCACATCTCATCTCTGGGCATAGCTTCTCTCCAAGACCTGCTCAAGGCAGAGCTTACTAGAGCTGTGAACTGGCTGTCTGCTCTCAAAGTAGAGGAGAGACTGCCTGGAAGTGGGTCTTTTCTTTTGCAAGAAGAACTAGAAACTTCTTTTGGGTTTGGGATGTGTGGGGTGAGATAGAGGAAGGGTCTAGCAGGCATTAAACTTTCTTCCCTTTTGCAAACTTTCTGAGCCAAGCAGAGGAAGCAGTGCAGAGAAGCGGCTCTCTCTCCTGCCCACTCCCTCCCTGCTGGGCCAGCTCAGCTGCAACCCTGGCCTTGTAGCTACTGCTGGGGAAAACAGAAAACCACAGCTATGAGGCTCCAAACAGGCCTGCATCATGTTTACCAAGTGACAGAATCCCGGGCCTGTCTCCAAAGAGGCTGGCGCTCCTGCAAGCAACTCAGACAGCTCGTCCCAGTCCAAGGCTGTTCCTCGCAGGCCCTGAGGGCTGGAAAGGCCATTGGCTCTCATTGCATCCAAGGTCTCATTTCATCAGGAGGCCACAGATGGGAGTGAGTTGGCCGAGGTCACACAAAGCAGTGGGACCTGGTTTAGGACACGTGGGAGGGAAGGAAGGAGACTGAAGTTGAGGTTGATGGGTGAGGGGAGGAGGAAGGGACTCTGTAAGCTCAAGTTCAGGTTCACATGCAGCTGCTCTCCCCTCTTGCCTCTTTTGCTTTCCTTGTACCTCATCAGCAGCTGGTTTTGAACCTGAGGTGGTTGGCCCAGGATGAATGGAGAAGGTAAGGCAGAGGCTGTGTTGGGCTTAGCGTCTGAGTGGGGCCTCAGGAAGCTTTATTTTCTTAGCCGCAAGTCCCAGTAGCTGGTGCTGAGCTCTCCTTTCTCTAGGCTGGGGTGGGAAGAAGGAGCAACAGGCTCCTCTTCCTTACTCTGTGCACTTCTGCCTGACTGGGGTTCAGTGATGAGCATTTTTTTTTTAATTTTACTTATTTTTATTTTATGTGTATGCGTGTATTGCCTGCATGTAGGTAAGTGCACCTGTGTCGTGCAATGCCCATGGAGGTCAGAACTGGAGTTAGACAGTTGTTAGCTGCCATGTGGGTGCTGGGATTTGAACCCGGGTCTTCTGCAAGAACAGTGTTCTTAACCGCTGAGCCATCTCTCCAGCCCGAGCATTTTGCTTTATAGCACCACTCTCTCCCCTCTCCACCATCTGCACACAGATGGCTCAGCAAGCTCACTGTCCCTATTTCCCCAAGAACCCTTGCAGCCAGCTACACAGCCCAGTTCAACCACTTGTCCCACTATGCTCAAATGGCTTTGAGATCACCAGGTAGTAGCCAACCATCTGTGCTAGCCCATTTGGTTCCTGTTCTGCAGGAACTTCATTGTGCTGCCTCCCTGCCCGGCTCCCTGACCTTGCCATCTGCATCCCTTTCCTAGATCTCTTTCTGATGGCTCCTTGGGCTCTGTCCATACGGCTTCCTCCATCTCCCACTCAAAAAGTATTTTCCCTCAAATTCCTAGCCTTGCCTCCTTTTTCTGATAATGAAGTGAAAGTGGAATTTATTCCCATGACTATCCCTCGGTCTCTGTCACTGGAGATCTGAATACCGTCACACCCACCTCCTGTTCTCCGTAGGCATCATCTTCTCCCAGGACTCTTCCCACCTATCTCCCATGCTTCTGATTAGAATCACCATTTCCTATCTCAGGGCCATCATCTCTAAGGTTTGGCTCCTGGGTTGGGGCTTGGTTCCTAGCTAGAAAGCTTTTAAGATGTGATTAGATTATGAGCATTCTCACCTAATCATTGGATTGATTAATCCTTTGATGGATTCAGAGTTCTATGTTGGGAGGCCGTGGGAACTTGTGGAGGTGGAGCCTAGGAAGTGGGTCTCCGGGAGCACCTTCTTGGTGGCTGGATCTTGTTCCAGAGCCTTGCTCTCTGCTTCCTGGCCACTTTTCTAGGCTTGAATGGGAGTTGAGTACCCTTCTCTGCCACATGCACCCCATCTTACAGTTCTGCCCACAGCTGTGAAACCAGTCAATCATAGACTGAAAACCTCTGAACTGTGAACCATCATAAATCTGCCTTTTAAATAGTATCTTTCAGGTATTTTTCCCAGCAAGAAAAATGAGATTAACTCATCCAACACTCCTCTCTTCTTGGTTCAAAGCACCATTTGGTCACTGAAGTCAGTAATCTGAGTTTCAGTTGGCAAGATGTCTAAGTGGGTTAAGAGTGCTTGCCACCAAGCGTGATGATGTGAGTTCAATCCCTGGGACAGTATGGTGGAAGAAGAGAACTGACTGTTAGAAGTTCTGACCTCTATATATTGTATGTGCACACATGCGCATACACACACACACAAACACACACACACACACAATGAATAAATGTAATTAAAAAACTTTTTTTTTTTTTTTTTAAGAACAAATCTGAATTTCTTACTTGTGGTAGGTTGAACAATGCTCCATCTCCCCTAAGACATTGACCTCTGAATCTCGGGACCTGTGAATGTACCTTATATAGCAGAAGGGACCTTGTAGATAGAACAACAGTTAAGATTTTGAGACGGGGGTTATCCAGGTGAGCCTGGAAACAACAAGGGTTCTTTTAAGATGGAGGTGGGGGGGGATGGAGGTGGGGGGTGGAGG
>NW_008352659.1:2403611-2406424 GCF_000622305.1 Nannospalax galili | reverse complement strand
GGTGGGGGTGGAGCCATGTGGGGGTGGGAGTGGAGGCTGGGGGGGTGTCAGAGTAAGTAGTGAAGGTCTGACAACAGAAACAAGAGGTTGGAGCAATGTGGCCTCAAGTTGATAAGTCATGACAGCCACCTAAAACTAGGAGAACAAAGCTCCCCTATGGAGCTTCTAGAAGAATCCAGCCCTGTGACAATTCACTCTGGACTGTTGACCGCCTTCAGAACTATAAGAGAATACGTTTGTGAGTTTTAAGACATCGTGCTGTGGCAATCTTTAACAGGAAATAAGTACGATCTGATGCTGATCCTGGGATGTGGGGGCTGCATTCATTTGGCCTCCAGTCCCATCAAATGCCCTCAGGTTCCCCCTCCCTCTATCTGCAGGGCCATGCCATCATCATTTCTCCCTGGATCACCTGCAGTGATGCTTTGACCAATCCTCCCATAACTTCCATTCCTTTAAGGCTTAGAAGTCCACCTGAGTGTTATAGAAAAGCCAGTCTCCTCTCCTACAGCCTTGACTTGCAGGCTGAAGCAGGGAGTTGAAGTCTGGGGTTCGGGCACCTTGGCCGTGCTGTCAGGTACTAGCCTCTCTCTTTTGCTTGAATCCCTACCTCACACCCTACCATCGATCAAGTGGCGCAACGGTGGCAGGCATTTTGTTTATGCTGTTATTTACCTTTTTTTTCCACACTGAATTATTCTGCTGTGTCTTCTACCAAGTCTTCAAGAATCTGAACCTCCTCTGCTCCTTGGTTCTCTCACCTGTACCATGAAGGGGCTCAAAGCCCTAGAGAACTCTCAGCCTGAACAACTGACCTAACTAGATGTTACCAAGCCCCCGTGTGCTCAGAAGATACCTTGGGAGGTCTTACCAGACTCCTCTGTTTTAGGATTGGATGGTACCACACAGACTGTGTTTCCTAATGATGTCCTCTCCCAGATTGGGAATGCATACGTGTACTGCATATGCAGCATGTGCTTGCGTGTTTTAGGAGGGACAACAGAATTTAAATAGTTTATTAAAGAATTGCTTGAGGCGCTTTGGATATGAAATTTCTCCAGAAAAAAAAAAAAAAAGAAAAAAAAACCCTCTATTTTGATGATTTAAGTGTTAATGACTCAAAACCATATGGATCACATTTCCCTCCCATCCGCACAGTTTTAAAAAGTATCAGAGAGACTGCTTAGGGCAAAATGCATTTATGATTCTATCGATTTAGTAGTGTTGCAAGGGCTGCTCTCCAGAGCTGAAAGGAACAGGGCCCGCTGAGCTGGGATGTAGGCCTCCCTTGGGCCCTCTCCATGTGGCCTCCCGGGAAAGCCATGCTGGATGTCAGGGGAGAGGACTCAGTACACCAATACACAACTTGATGGAGGAAAAAAAAAGGCAACATCCTGGTTTTTTTTTCTTCAAAACCTCCAGAACTAATTTTAAAATGACTTAGGTTTTGGCAGACTGAAGAGGTGTTAACTCAAACCCGGGTGGATTTCAAGGGAAATGTAATTAGAAAAATGCTCTCCAAGTTAGCTGGGAGATGGTGCCGAGCAGTAAGGATGCTTGCTGGGGGATTGTTTGGTGAGAGGAGAACGTGCTGCTATCAGGGTCAGTGTGCAGACAAGCAGGAGGGTCCCGCCCCAGCCAGGCCCTGTGCCCACACCCAGCATTGAACTGTCAAGCCTGACATGGAGGGATTCATGCACGGGCCAGGCCACAGCTGAGCCACTTGTGGCTGATTGTTCCAGTAACCAGTATGGGGTGAAATGGGGGTCGCTGGTGGATAGTGAGCACATATTTTGATCCATTCCATTCCTGGGCCTAATCCCTTTCCAGGCTATAGAGATGACTCTTCCACATGTCAGATTTGGGCATCTCTGGCCTGGGAGTGAAGTGGGAAACTCCCATAGCAGCCATTCAGACTCTTCACGGCAAGCCTCAGTTCCTGTTGCCAGTATTGTCTTCCTGTCACCTGTTCCTTTTGCTAGGAGCAACTCCCCATGTTTCTTCCCTGTCTAGCTTCCTTCTGTCTGTCTGGAACAACAAGTTCTCTCTCTTCCCTAGGGGTCCCAATGGGAGTTTGCCCCTCCCTTCTCTGTGGCCCAAGAGCATAGTAGATATACATCTGTGCCCCACTGCACTGTATCCTGTCCCCTTATCAGGCCTGAATCTTGGGCTTACCTTGAGTTCCTGGGACAGGAGGAAAGGTTCTATTAGAACCCTACATTCCATCATGCCAGGGCTGAGCATAAGTCTTTACATGTGGCTAAGTGCTCAAGAAAGCCAAATGAAGAGGGTATCCTGTGAGACCCTCTAGCTCGATTTCTGCTACCTATCCATTTGACCCTCTACTCACTTATCTAGTCATCCATTTGCCTATCAACCATCTCCTTATATATCTTCCATACATGCAGCCACCCATGCATCCATCCGTCCAAAAATCCATCCATCCATCCATCCATCCGTCCATCTGTCTATCCGTCGTCCGTCTATCCATCCACTCATCCACCCGTCCATCCATCCATCTGTCCATCCATCCATCCATCCATCCATCCATCCATCCATCCATCCAGCTGTTCATTCATCCATCCACCCATCCATCCATCCACCCATCCATCCATCCATCCATCCATCCGTCCATCCGTCCATCTGTCCATCCATCCGTCCACCCATCCGTCCACCCATCCACTCATCCACCCGTCCACCCATCCATCTGTCCATCCACCCATCCATCCATCCATCCATCCATCCGTCCATCCGTCCATCCGTCCATCCATCCATCCATCCATCCATCCATCCATCCATCCATCCATCCATCC